>NW_024470719.1:202803-412445 GCF_017639515.1 Carcharodon carcharias
CTGTACCTGTCCTGGGAGTGTTTGATGGGACAGTGTAAGAGTCCTTTACTCTGTATCTAACCCCGTGCTGTACCTGTCCTGGGAGTGTTTGATGGGACAGTGTAGAGGGAGCTTTACTCTGTATCTAACCCCGTGCTGTACCTGTCCTGGGAGTGTTTGATGGGACAGTGTAGAGGGACTTTACTCTGTATCTAACCCCGTGCTGTACCTGTCCTGGAGTGTTTGATGGGGACAGTGTAGAGGGAGCTTTACTCTGTATCTAACCCCGTGCTGTACCTGTCCTGGGAGTGTTTGATGGGGACAGTGTAGAGGGAGCTTTACTCTGTATCTAACCCCGTGCTGTACCTGTCCTGGGAGTGTTTGATGGGACAGTGTAGAGGGAGCTTTACTCTGTATCTAACCCCGTGCTGTACCTGTCCTGGGAGTGTTTGATGGGACAGTGTAGAGGGAGCTTTACTCTGTATCTAACCCCCGTGTTGTACCTGTCCTGGTGTGTTTGGTTGACAGTGTAAAGCGAGCTTTACTCTGTATGTAACACCGTGCTGTCCCTGTCCTGGGAGTGTTTGATGGGGACAGTGTAGAGGAGCTTTACTCTGTATCTAACCCCGTGCTGTCCCTGTCCTGGGAGTGTTTGATGGGGACAGTATAGAGGAGCTTTACTCTGTATCTAACCCCGTGCTGTCCCTGTCCTGGGAGTGTTTGATGGGACAGTGTAAGGGAGCTTTACTCTGTATCTAACCCCGTGCTGTACCTGTCCTGGGAGTGTTTGATGGGACAGTGTAGAGGAGCTTTACTCTGTATCTAACCCCGTGCTGTACCTGTCCTGGAGTGTTTGATGGGGACAGTGTAGAGGGAGCTTTACTCTGTATCTAACCCCGTGCTGTACCTGTCCTGGGAGTGTTTGATGGGGACGGTGTAGAGGGAGCTTTACTCTGTATCTAAGCCCGTGCTGTACCTGTCCTGGGGGTGTTTAATGGGGACACTATAGAGGGAGCTTTACTCTGTATCTAACCTGTGCTGTACCTGTCCTGGGAGTGTTTGATGGGGACGGTGTAGAGGGAGCTTTACTCTGTATCTAACCCCGTGCTGTACCTGTCCTGGGAGTGATTAATGGGGACACTGTAGAGGGAGCTTTACTCTGTATCTAACCCCGTGCTGTACCTGTCCTGGATGTGATTGATGGGACAGTGCAGAGGGAGCTTTACTCTGTATCTAACCCCGTGCTGTACCTGTCCTGGATGTGTTTGATGGGGACAGTGTAGAGGGAGCTTTACTCTGTATCTAACCCCGTGCTGTACCTGTCCTGGGAGTGTTTGATGGGGACGGTGTAGAGGAGCTTTACTCTGTATCTAACCCCGTGCTGTACCTGTCCTGGGAGTGTTTGATGGGGACAGTGTAGAGGGAGCTTACTCTGTATCTAACCCGTGCTGTACCTGTCCTGGGAGTGTTTGATGGGGACAGTGTAGAGGGAGCTTTACTCTGTATCTAACCCCGTGCTGTACCTGTCCTGGGAGTGTTTGATGGGACAGTGTAGAGGGAGCTTTACTCTGTATCTAACCCCGTGCTGTACCTGTCCTGGGAGTGTTTGATGGGGACAGTGTAGAGGGAGCTTTACTCTGTATCTAACCCCGTGCTGTACCTGTCCTGGGAGTGTTTGATGGGACAGTGTAGAGGGAGCTTTACTCTGTATCTAACCCCGTGCTGTACCTGTCCTGGGAGTGTTTGATGGGGACAGTGTAGAGGGAGCTTTACTCTGTATCTAACCCCGTGCTGTACCTGTCCTGGGAGTGTTTGATGGGGACAGTGTAGAGGAGCTTTACTCTGTATCTAACCCCGTGCTGTACCTGTCCTGGGAGTGTTTGATGGGACAGTGTAGAGGGAGCTTTACTCTGTATCTAACCCCGTGCTGTACCTGTCCTGGGAGTGTTTGATGGGGACAGTGTAGAGGAGCTTTACTCTGTATCTAACCCCGTGCTGTACCTGTCCTGGGAGTTTTGATGGGACAGTGTAGAGGGAGCTTTACTCTGTATCTAACCCCGTGCTGTACCTGTCCTGGGAGTGTTTGATGGGGACAGTGTAGAGGGAGCTTTACTCTGTATCTAACCCCGTGCTGTACCTGTCCTGGGAGTGTTTGATGGGACAGTGTAGAGGGAGCTTTACTCTGTATCTAACCCCGTGCTGTACCTGTCCTGGAGTGTTTGATGGGGACAGTGTAGAGGAGCTTTACTCTGTATCTAACCCCGTGCTGTACCTGTCCTGGGAGTGTTTGATGGGGACAGTGTAGAGGGAGTTACTCTGTATCTAACCCCGTGCTGTACCTGTCCTGGGAGTGTTTGATGGGGACAGTGTAGAGGAGCTTTACTCTGTATCTAACCCCGTGCTGTACCTGTCCTGGGAGTGTTTTGATGGGACAGTGTAGAGGGAGCTTTACTCTGTATCTAACCCCGTGCTGTACCTGTCCTGGGAGTGTTTGATGGGGACAGTGTAGAGGGAGCTTTACTCTGTATCTAACCCCGTGCTGTACCTGTCCTGGGAGTGTTTGATGGGGACAGTGTAGAGGGAGCTTTACTCTGTATCTAACCCCGTGCTGTACCTGTCCTGGGAGTGTTTGATGGGACAGTGTAGAGGGAGCTTTACTCTGTATCTAACCCGTGCTGTACCTGTCCTGGAGTGTTTGATGGGGACAGTGTAGAGGGAGCTTTACTCTGTATCTAACCCCGTGCTGTACCTGTCCTGGGAGTGTTTGATGGGGACAGTGTAGAGGGAGCTTTACTCTGTATCTAACCCCGTGCTGTACCTGTCCTGGGAGTGTTTGATGGGGACAGTGTAGAGGGAGCTTTACTCTGTATCTAACCCCGTGCTGTACCTGTCCTGGGAGTGTTTGATGGGGACAGTGTAGAGGGAGCTTTACTCTGTATCTAACCCCGTGCTGTACCTGTCCTGGAGTGTTTGATGGGGACAGTGTAGAGGGAGCTTTACTCTGTATCTAACCCCGTGCTGTACCTGTCCTGGGAGTGTTTGATGGGGACAGTGTAGAGGGAGCTTTACTCTGTATCTAACCCCGTGCTGTACCTGTCCTGGGAGTGTTTGATGGGGACAGTGTAGAGGGAGCTTTACTCTGTATCTAACCCCGTGCTGTACCTGTCCTGGGAGTGTTTGATGGGGACAGTGTAGAGGGAGCTTTACTCTGTATCTAACCCCGTGCTGTACCTGTCCTGGAGAGTGTTGATGGGACAGTGTAGAGGAGCTTTACTCTGTATCTAACCCCGTGCTGTACCTGTCCTGGGAGTGTTTGATGGGGACAGTGTAGGGAGCTTTACTCTGTATCTAACCCCGTGCTGTACCTGTCCTGGGAGTGTTTGATGGGGACAGTGTAGAGGGAGCTTTACTCTGTATCTAACCCCGTGCTGTACCTGTCCTGGAGTGTTTGATGGGACAGTGTAGAGGGAGCTTTACTCTGTATCTAACCCCGTGCTGTACCTGTCCTGGGAGTGTTTGATGGGGACAGTGTAGAGGGAGCTTTACTCTGTATCTAACCCCGTGCTGTACCTGTCCTGGGAGTGTTTGATGGGGACAGTGTAGAGGGAGCTTTACTCTGTATCTAACCCCGTGCTGTACCTGTCCTGGGAGTGTTTGATGGGGACAGTGTAGAGGGAGCTTTACTCTGTATCTAACCCCGTGCTGTACCTGTCCTGGGAGTGTTTGATGGGACAGTGTAGAGGGAGCTTTACTCTGTATCTAACCCCGTGCTGTACCTGTCCTGGAGTGTTTGATGGGGACAGTGTAGAGGGAGCTTTACTCTGTATCTAACCCCGTGCTGTACCTGTCCTGGGAGTGTTTGATGGGGACAGTGTAGAGGGAGCTTTACTCTGTATCTAACCCCGTGCTGTACCTGTCCTGGGAGTGTTTGATGGGACAGTGTAGAGGGAGCTTTACTCTGTATCTAACCCCGTGCTGTACCTGTCCTGGAGTGTTTGATGGGGACAGTGTAGAGGGAGCTTTACTCTGTATCTAACCCCGTGCTGTACCTGTCCTGGGAGTGTTTGATGGGGACAGTGTAGAGGGAGCTTTACTCTGTATCTAACCCCGTGCTGTACCTGTCCTGGGAGTGTTTGATGGGGACAGTGTAGAGGGAGCTTTACTCTGTATCTAACCCCGTGCTGTACCTGTCCTGGGAGTGTTTGATGGGGACAGTGTAGAGGGAGCTTTACTCTGTATCTAACCCCGTGCTGTACCTGTCCTGGGAGTGTTTGATGGGGACAGTGTAGAGGGAGCTTTACTCTGTATCTAACCCCGTGCTGTACCTGTCCTGGGAGTGTTTGATGGGGACAGTGTAGAGGGAGCTTTACTCTGTATCTAACCCCGTGCTGTACCTGTCCTGGGAGTGTTTGATGGGGACAGTGTAGAGGGAGCTTTACTCTGTATCTAACCCCGTGCTGTACCTGTCCTGGGAGTGTTTGATGGGACAGTGTAGAGGGAGCTTTACTCTGTATCTAACCCCGTGCTGTACCTGTCCTGGGAGTGTTTGATGGGGACAGTGTAGAGGGAACTTTACTCTGTATCTAACGCCGTGCTGTACCTGTCCTGGGAGTGTTTGATGGGACAGTGTAGAGGGAGCTTTACTCTGTATCTAACCCCGTGCTGTACCTGTCCTGGGAGTGTTTGATGGGACAGTGTAGAGGGAGCTTTACTCTGTATCTAACCCCGTGCTGTACCTGTCCTGGGAGTGTTTGATGGGGACAGTGTAGAGGGAGCTTTACTCTGTATCTAACCCCGTGCTGTACCTGTCCTGGGAGTGTTTGATGGGGACAGTGTAGAGGGAGCTTTACTCTGTATCTAACCCCGTGCTGTACCTGTCCTGGGAGTGTTTGATGGGACAGTGTAGAGGGAGCTTTACTCTGTATCTAACCCCGTGCTGTACCTGTCCTGGGAGTGTTTGATGGGGACAGTGTAGAGGGAGCTTTACTCTGTATCTAACCCCGTGCTGTACCTGTCCTGGGAGTGTTTGATGGGACAGTGTAGAGGGAGCTTTACTCTGTATCTAACCCCGTGCTGTACCTGTCCTGGGAGTGTTTGATGGGGACAGTGTAGAGGGAGCTTTACTCTGTATCTAACCCCGTGCTGTACCTGTCCTGGGAGTGTTTGATGGGGACAGTGTAGAGGGAGCTTTACTCTGTATCTAACCCGTGCTGTACCTGTCCTGGGAGTGTTTGATGGGGACAGTGTAGAGGGAGCTTTACTCTGTATCTAACCCCGTGCTGTACCTGTCCTGGGAGTGTTTGATGGGGACAGTGTAGAGGGAGCTTTACTCTGTATCTAACCCCGTGCTGTACCTGTCCTGGGAGTGTTTGATGGGACAGTGTAGAGGGAGCTTTACTCTGTATTTAACCCCGTGCTGTACCTGTCCTGGGATTGTTTGTTGGGGACGGTATAGAGGGAGTTTACTCTGTATCTAACCCCGTGCTGTATCTGTCCTGGGAGTGTTTGATGGGGACAGTGTAGAGGAGTTTACTCTGTATCTAAACACATGCTCTACCTGTCCTGGGAGTGTTTGATTGGGACATTGTAGAGGGAGCTTTACTCTGCATCTAACCCCGTGCTGTCCCTGTCCTGGGAGTGTTTGTTGGGGACAGTGTAGAGGGAGCTTTACTCTGTATCTAACCCCGTGCTGTACCTGTCCTGGGAGTGTTTGATGGGACAGTGTAGAGGGAGCTTTACTCTGTATCTAACCCCGTGCTGTACCTGTCCTGGGAGTGTTTGATGGGGACAGTGTAGAGGGAGCTTTACTCTGTATCTAACCCCGTGCTGTACCTGTCCTGGGAGTGTTTGATGGGGACAGTGTAGAGGGAGCTTTACTCTGTATCTAACCCCGTGCTGTACCTGTCCTGGGAGTGTTTGATGGGGACAGTGTAGAGGGAGCTTTACTCTGTATCTAACCCCGTGCTGTACCTGTCCTGGAGTGTTTGATGGGGACAGTGTAGAGGGAGCTTTACTCTGTATCTAACCCCGTGCTGTACCTGTCCTGGGAGTGTTTGATGGGGACAGTGTAGAGGGAGCTTTACTCTGTATCTAACCCCGTGCTGTACCTGTCCTGGGAGTGTTTGATGGGGACAGTGTAGAGGGAGCTTTACTCTGTATCTAACCCCGTGCTGTACCTGTCCTGGGAGTGTTTGATGGGGACAGTGTAGAGGGAGCTTTACTCTGTATCTAACCCCGTGCTGTACCTGTCCTGGGAGTGTTTGATGGGGACAGTGTAGAGGGAGCTTTACTCTGTATCTAACCCCGTGCTGTACCTGTCCTGGGAGTGTTTGATGGGGACAGTGTAGAGGGAGCTTTACTCTGTATCTAACCCCGTGCTGTACCTGTCCTGGGAGTGTTTGATGGGGACAGTGTAGAGGAGCTTTACTCTGTATCTAACCCCGTGCTGTACCTGTCCTGGGAGTGTTTGATGGGACAGTGTAGAGGGAGCTTTACTCTGTATCTAACCCCGTGCTGTACCTGTCCTGGGAGTGTTTGATGGGGACAGTGTAGAGGGAGCTTTACTCTGTATCTAACCCCGTGCTGTACCTGTCCTGGGAGTGTTTGATGGGGACAGTGTAGAGGGAGCTTTACTCTGTATCTAACCCCGTGCTGTACCTGTCCTGGGAGTGTTTGATGGGGACAGTGTAGAGGGAGCTTTACTCTGTATCTAACCCCGTGCTGTACCTGTCCTGGGAGTGTTTGATGGGGACAGTGTAGAGGGAGCTTTACTCTGTATCTAACCCCGTGCTGTACCTGTCCTGGGAGTGTTTGATGGGGACAGTGTAGAGGGAGCTTTACTCTGTATCTAACCCCGTGCTGTACCTGTCCTGGGAGTGTTTGATGGGGACAGTGTAGAGGGAGCTTTACTCTGTATCTAACCCCGTGCTGTACCTGTCCTGGGAGTGTTTGATGGGGACAGTGTAGAGGGAGCTTTACTCTGTATCTAACCCCGTGCTGTACCTGTCCTGGGAGTGTTTGATGGGGACAGTGTAGAGGGAGCTTTACTCTGTATCTAACCCCGTGCTGTACCTGTCCTGGGAGTGTTTGATGGGGACAGTGTAGAGGGAGCTTTACTCTGTATCTAACCCCGTGCTGTACCTGTCCTGGGAGTGTTTGATGGGGACAGTGTAGAGGGAGCTTTACTCTGTATCTAACCCCGTGCTGTACCTGTCCTGGGAGTGTTTGATGGGGACAGTGTAGAGGAGCTTTACTCTGTATCTAACCCCGTGCTGTACCTGTCCTGGGAGTGTTTGATGGGGACAGTGTAGAGGGAGCTTTACTCTGTATCTAACCCCGTGCTGTACCTGTCCTGGGAGTGTTTGATGGGGACAGTGTAGAGGGAGCTTTACTCTGTATCTAACCCCGTGCTGTACCTGTCCTGGGAGTGTTTGATGGGGACAGTGTAGAGGGAGCTTTACTCTGTATCTAACCCCGTGCTGTACCTGTCCTGGGAGTGTTTGATGGGGACAGTGTAGAGGGAGCTTTACTCTGTATCTAACCCCGTGCTGTACCTGTCCTGGGAGTGTTTGATGGGGACAGTGTAGAGGGAGCTTTACTCTGTATCTAACCCCGTGCTGTACCTGTCCTGGGAGTGTTTGATGGGGACAGTGTAGAGGGAGCTTTACTCTGTATCTAACCCCGTGCTGTACCTGTCCTGGGAGTGTTTGATGGGGACAGTGTAGAGGGAGCTTTACTCTGTATCTAACCCCGTGCTGTACCTGTCCTGGGAGTGTTTGATGGGGACAGTGTAGAGGGAGCTTTACTCTGTATCTAACCCCGTGCTGTACCTGTCCTGGGAGTGTTTGATGGGGACAGTGTAGAGGGAGCTTTACTCTGTATCTAACCCCGTGCTGTACCTGTCCTGGGAGTGTTTGATGGGGACAGTGTAGAGGGAGCTTTACTCTGTATCTAACCCCGTGCTGTACCTGTCCTGGGAGTGTTTGATGGGGACAGTGTAGAGGGAGCTTTACTCTGTATCTAACCCCGTGCTGTACCTGTCCTGGGAGTGTTTGATGGGGACAGTGTAGAGGAGCTTTACTCTGTATCTAACCCCGTGCTGTACCTGTCCTGGGAGTGTTTGATGGGGACAGTGTAGAGGGAGCTTTACTCTGTATCTAACCCCGTGCTGTACCTGTCCTGGGAGTGTTTGATGGGGACAGTGTAGAGGGAGCTTTACTCTGTATCTAACCCCGTGCTGTACCTGTCCTGGGAGTGTTTGATGGGACAGTGTAGAGGGAGCTTTACTCTGTATCTAACCCCGTGCTGTACCTGTCCTGGGAGTGTTTGATGGGGACAGTGTAGAGGGAGCTTTACTCTGTATCTAACCCCGTGCTGTACCTGTCCTGGGAGTGTTTGATGGGGACAGTGTAGAGGGAGCTTTACTCTGTATCTAACCCCGTGCTGTACCTGTCCTGGGAGTGTTTGATGGGGACAGTGTAGAGGGAGCTTTACTCTGTATCTAACCCCGTGCTGTACCTGTCCTGGGAGTGTTTGATGGGGACAGTGTAGAGGGAGCTTTACTCTGTATCTAACCCCGTGCTGTACCTGTCCTGGGAGTGTTTGATGGGGACAGTGTAGAGGGAGCTTTACTCTGTATCTAACCCCGTGCTGTACCTGTCCTGGGAGTGTTTGATGGGGACAGTGTAGAGGGAGCTTTACTCTGTATCTAACCCCGTGCTGTACCTGTCCTGGGAGTGTTTGATGGGGACAGTGTAGAGGGAGCTTTACTCTGTATCTAACCCCGTGCTGTACCTGTCCTGGGAGTGTTTGATGGGGACAGTGTAGAGGGAGCTTTACTCTGTATCTAACCCCGTGCTGTACCTGTCCTGGGAGTGTTTGATGGGGACAGTGTAGAGGGAGCTTTACTCTGTATCTAACCCCGTGCTGTACCTGTCCTGGGAGTGTTTGATGGGGACAGTGTAGAGGGAGCTTTACTCTGTATCTAACCCCGTGCTGTACCTGTCCTGGGAGTGTTTGATGGGGACAGTGTAGAGGGAGCTTTACTCTGTATCTAACCCCGTGCTGTACCTGTCCTGGGAGTGTTTGATGGGGACAGTGTAGAGGGAGCTTTACTCTGTATCTAACCCCGTGCTGTACCTGTCCTGGGAGTGTTTGATGGGGACAGTGTAGAGGGAGCTTTACTCTGTATCTAACCCCGTGCTGTACCTGTCCTGGGAGTGTTTGATGGGGACAGTGTAGAGGGAGCTTTACTCTGTATCTAACCCCGTGCTGTACCTGTCCTGGGAGTGTTTGATGGGGACAGTGTAGAGGGAGCTTTACTCTGTATCTAACCCCGTGCTGTACCTGTCCTGGGAGTGTTTGATGGGGACAGTGTAGAGGGAGCTTTACTCTGTATCTAACCCCGTGCTGTACCTGTCCTGGGAGTGTTTGATGGGGACAGTGTAGAGGGAGCTTTACTCTGTATCTAACCCCGTGCTGTACCTGTCCTGGGAGTGTTTGATGGGGACAGTGTAGAGGGAGCTTTACTCTGTATCTAACCCCGTGCTGTACCTGTCCTGGGAGTGTTTGATGGGGACAGTGTAGAGGGAGCTTTACTCTGTATCTAACCCCGTGCTGTACCTGTCCTGGGAGTGTTTGATGGGGACAGTGTAGAGGGAGCTTTACTCTGTATCTAACCCCGTGCTGTACCTGTCCTGGGAGTGTTTGATGGGGACAGTGTAGAGGGAGCTTTACTCTGTATCTAACCCCGTGCTGTACCTGTCCTGGGAGTGTTTGATGGGGACAGTGTAGAGGGAGCTTTACTCTGTATCTAACCCCGTGCTGTACCTGTCCTGGGAGTGTTTGATGGGGACAGTGTAGAGGGAGCTTTACTCTGTATCTAACCCCGTGCTGTACCTGTCCTGGGAGTGTTTGATGGGGACAGTGTAGAGGGAGCTTTACTCTGTATCTAACCCCGTGCTGTACCTGTCCTGGGAGTGTTTGATGGGGACAGTGTAGAGGGAGCTTTACTCTGTATCTAACCCCGTGCTGTACCTGTCCTGGGAGTGTTTGATGGGGACAGTGTAGAGGGAGCTTTACTCTGTATCTAACCCCGTGCTGTACCTGTCCTGGGAGTGTTTGATGGGGACAGTGTAGAGGGAGCTTTACTCTGTATCTAACCCCGTGCTGTACCTGTCCTGGGAGTGTTTGATGGGGACAGTGTAGAGGGAGCTTTACTCTGTATCTAACCCCGTGCTGTACCTGTCCTGGGAGTGTTTGATGGGGACAGTGTAGAGGGAGCTTTACTCTGTATCTAACCCCGTGCTGTACCTGTCCTGGGAGTGTTTGATGGGGACAGTGTAGAGGGAGCTTTACTCTGTATCTAACCCCGTGCTGTACCTGTCCTGGGAGTGTTTGATGGGGACAGTGTAGAGGGAGCTTTACTCTGTATCTAACCCCGTGCTGTACCTGTCCTGGGAGTGTTTGATGGGGACAGTGTAGAGGGAGCTTTACTCTGTATCTAACCCCGTGCTGTACCTGTCCTGGGAGTGTTTGATGGGGACAGTGTAGAGGGAGCTTTACTCTGTATCTAACCCCGTGCTGTACCTGTCCTGGGAGTGTTTGATGGGGACAGTGTAGAGGGAGCTTTACTCTGTATCTAACCCCGTGCTGTACCTGTCCTGGGAGTGTTTGATGGGGACAGTGTAGAGGGAGCTTTACTCTGTATCTAACCCCGTGCTGTACCTGTCCTGGGAGTGTTTGATGGGGACAGTGTAGAGGGAGCTTTACTCTGTATCTAACCCCGTGCTGTACCTGTCCTGGGAGTGTTTGATGGGGACAGTGTAGAGGGAGCTTTACTCTGTATCTAACCCCGTGCTGTACCTGTCCTGGGAGTGTTTGATGGGGACAGTGTAGAGGGAGCTTTACTCTGTATCTAACCCCGTGCTGTACCTGTCCTGGGAGTGTTTGATGGGGACAGTGTAGAGGGAGCTTTACTCTGTATCTAACCCCGTGCTGTACCTGTCCTGGGAGTGTTTGATGGGGACAGTGTAGAGGGAGCTTTACTCTGTATCTAACCCCGTGCTGTACCTGTCCTGGGAGTGTTTGATGGGGACAGTGTAGAGGGAGCTTTACTCTGTATCTAACCCCGTGCTGTACCTGTCCTGGGAGTGTTTGATGGGGACAGTGTAGAGGGAGCTTTACTCTGTATCTAACCCCGTGCTGTACCTGTCCTGGGAGTGTTTGATGGGGACAGTGTAGAGGGAGCTTTACTCTGTATCTAACCCCGTGCTGTACCTGTCCTGGGAGTGTTTGATGGGGACAGTGTAGAGGGAGCTTTACTCTGTATCTAACCCCGTGCTGTACCTGTCCTGGGAGTGTTTGATGGGGACAGTGTAGAGGGAGCTTTACTCTGTATCTAACCCCGTGCTGTACCTGTCCTGGGAGTGTTTGATGGGGACAGTGTAGAGGGAGCTTTACTCTGTATCTAACCCCGTGCTGTACCTGTCCTGGGAGTGTTTGATGGGGACAGTGTAGAGGGAGCTTTACTCTGTATCTAACCCCGTGCTGTACCTGTCCTGGGAGTGTTTGATGGGGACAGTGTAGAGGGAGCTTTACTCTGTATCTAACCCCGTGCTGTACCTGTCCTGGGAGTGTTTGATGGGGACAGTGTAGAGGGAGCTTTACTCTGTATCTAACCCGTGCTGTACCTGTCCTGGGAGTGTTTGATGGGGACAGTGTAGAGGGAGCTTTACTCTGTATCTAACCCCGTGCTGTACCTGTCCTGGGAGTGTTTGATGGGGACAGTGTAGAGGGAGCTTTACTCTGTATCTAACCCCGTGCTGTACCTGTCCTGGGAGTGTTTGATGGGGACAGTGTAGAGGGAGCTTTACTCTGTATCTAACCCCGTGCTGTACCTGTCCTGGGAGTGTTTGATGGGGACAGTGTAGAGGGAGCTTTACTCTGTATCTAACCCGTGCTGTACCTGTCCTGGGAGTGTTTGATGGGGACAGTGTAGAGGGAGCTTTACTCTGTATCTAACCCCGTGCTGTACCTGTCCTGGGAGTGTTTGATGGGGACAGTGTAGAGGGAGCTTTACTCTGTATCTAACCCCGTGCTGTACCTGTCCTGGGAGTGTTTGATGGGGACAGTGTAGAGGGAGCTTTACTCTGTATCTAACCCCGTGCTGTACCTGTCCTGGGAGTGTTTGATGGGGACAGTGTAGAGGGAGCTTTACTCTGTATCTAACCCCGTGCTGTACCTGTCCTGGGAGTGTTTGATGGGGACAGTGTAGAGGGAGCTTTACTCTGTATCTAACCCCGTGCTGTACCTGTCCTGGGAGTGTTTGATGGGGACAGTGTAGAGGGAGCTTTACTCTGTATCTAACCCCGTGCTGTACCTGTCCTGGGAGTGTTTGATGGGGACAGTGTAGAGGGAGCTTTACTCTGTATCTAACCCCGTGCTGTACCTGTCCTGGGAGTGTTTGATGGGGACAGTGTAGAGGGAGCTTTACTCTGTATCTAACCCCGTGCTGTACCTGTCCTGGGAGTGTTTGATGGGGACAGTGTAGAGGGAGCTTTACTCTGTATCTAACCCCGTGCTGTACCTGTCCTGGGAGTGTTTGATGGGGACAGTGTAGAGGGAGCTTTACTCTGTATCTAACCCCGTGCTGTACCTGTCCTGGGAGTGTTTGATGGGGACAGTGTAGAGGGAGCTTTACTCTGTATCTAACCCCGTGCTGTACCTGTCCTGGGAGTGTTTGATGGGGACAGTGTAGAGGGAGCTTTACTCTGTATCTAACCCCGTGCTGTACCTGTCCTGGGAGTGTTTGATGGGGACAGTGTAGAGGGAGCTTTACTCTGTATCTAACCCCGTGCTGTACCTGTCCTGGGAGTGTTTGATGGGGACAGTGTAGAGGGAGCTTTACTCTGTATCTAACCCCGTGCTGTACCTGTCCTGGGAGTGTTTGATGGGGACAGTGTAGAGGGAGCTTTACTCTGTATCTAACCCCGTGCTGTACCTGTCCTGGGAGTGTTTGATGGGGACAGTGTAGAGGGAGCTTTACTCTGTATCTAACCCCGTGCTGTACCTGTCCTGGGAGTGTTTGATGGGGACAGTGTAGAGGGAGCTTTACTCTGTATCTAACCCCGTGCTGTACCTGTCCTGGGAGTGTTTGATGGGGACAGTGTAGAGGGAGCTTTACTCTGTATCTAACCCCGTGCTGTACCTGTCCTGGGAGTGTTTGATGGGGACAGTGTAGAGGGAGCTTTACTCTGTATCTAACCCCGTGCTGTACCTGTCCTGGGAGTGTTTGATGGGGACAGTGTAGAGGGAGCTTTACTCTGTATCTAACCCCGTGCTGTACCTGTCCTGGGAGTGTTTGATGGGGACAGTGTAGAGGGAGCTTTACTCTGTATCTAACCCCGTGCTGTACCTGTCCTGGGAGTGTTTGATGGGGACAGTGTAGAGGGAGCTTTACTCTGTATCTAACCCCGTGCTGTACCTGTCCTGGGAGTGTTTGATGGGGACAGTGTAGAGGGAGCTTTACTCTGTATCTAACCCCGTGCTGTACCTGTCCTGGGAGTGTTTGATGGGGACAGTGTAGAGGGAGCTTTACTCTGTATCTAACCCCGTGCTGTACCTGTCCTGGGAGTGTTTGATGGGGACAGTGTAGAGGGAGCTTTACTCTGTATCTAACCCCGTGCTGTACCTGTCCTGGGAGTGTTTGATGGGGACAGTGTAGAGGGAGCTTTACTCTGTATCTAACCCCGTGCTGTACCTGTCCTGGGAGTGTTTGATGGGGACAGTGTAGAGGGAGCTTTACTCTGTATCTAACCCCGTGCTGTACCTGTCCTGGGAGTGTTTGATGGGGACAGTGTAGAGGGAGCTTTACTCTGTATCTAACCCCGTGCTGTACCTGTCCTGGGAGTGTTTGATGGGGACAGTGTAGAGGGAGCTTTACTCTGTATCTAACCCCGTGCTGTACCTGTCCTGGGAGTGTTTGATGGGGACAGTGTAGAGGGAGCTTTACTCTGTATCTAACCCCGTGCTGTACCTGTCCTGGGAGTGTTTGATGGGGACAGTGTAGAGGGAGCTTTACTCTGTATCTAACCCCGTGCTGTACCTGTCCTGGGAGTGTTTGATGGGGACAGTGTAGAGGGAGCTTTACTCTGTATCTAACCCCGTGCTGTACCTGTCCTGGGAGTGTTTGATGGGGACAGTGTAGAGGGAGCTTTACTCTGTATCTAACCCCGTGCTGTACCTGTCCTGGGAGTGTTTGATGGGGACAGTGTAGAGGGAGCTTTACTCTGTATCTAACCCCGTGCTGTACCTGTCCTGGGAGTGTTTGATGGGGACAGTGTAGAGGGAGCTTTACTCTGTATCTAACCCCGTGCTGTACCTGTCCTGGGAGTGTTTGATGGGGACAGTGTAGAGGGAGCTTTACTCTGTATCTAACCCCGTGCTGTACCTGTCCTGGGAGTGTTTGATGGGGACAGTGTAGAGGGAGCTTTACTCTGTATCTAACCCCGTGCTGTACCTGTCCTGGGAGTGTTTGATGGGGACAGTGTAGAGGGAGCTTTACTCTGTATCTAACCCCGTGCTGTACCTGTCCTGGGAGTGTTTGATGGGGACAGTGTAGAGGGAGCTTTACTCTGTATCTAACCCCGTGCTGTACCTGTCCTGGGAGTGTTTGATGGGGACAGTGTAGAGGGAGCTTTACTCTGTATCTAACCCCGTGCTGTACCTGTCCTGGGAGTGTTTGATGGGGACAGTGTAGAGGGAGCTTTACTCTGTATCTAACCCCGTGCTGTACCTGTCCTGGGAGTGTTTGATGGGGACAGTGTAGAGGGAGCTTTACTCTGTATCTAACCCCGTGCTGTACCTGTCCTGGGAGTGTTTGATGGGGACAGTGTAGAGGGAGCTTTACTCTGTATCTAACCCCGTGCTGTACCTGTCCTGGGAGTGTTTGATGGGGACAGTGTAGAGGGAGCTTTACTCTGTATCTAACCCCGTGCTGTACCTGTCCTGGGAGTGTTTGATGGGGACAGTGTAGAGGGAGCTTTACTCTGTATCTAACCCCGTGCTGTACCTGTCCTGGGAGTGTTTGATGGGGACAGTGTAGAGGGAGCTTTACTCTGTATCTAACCCCGTGCTGTACCTGTCCTGGGAGTGTTTGATGGGGACAGTGTAGAGGGAGCTTTACTCTGTATCTAACCCCGTGCTGTACCTGTCCTGGGAGTGTTTGATGGGGACAGTGTAGAGGGAGCTTTACTCTGTATCTAACCCCGTGCTGTACCTGTCCTGGGAGTGTTTGATGGGGACAGTGTAGAGGGAGCTTTACTCTGTATCTAACCCCGTGCTGTACCTGTCCTGGGAGTGTTTGATGGGGACAGTGTAGAGGGAGCTTTACTCTGTATCTAACCCCGTGCTGTACCTGTCCTGGGAGTGTTTGATGGGGACAGTGTAGAGGGAGCTTTACTCTGTATCTAACCCCGTGCTGTACCTGTCCTGGGAGTGTTTGATGGGGACAGTGTAGAGGGAGCTTTACTCTGTATCTAACCCCGTGCTGTACCTGTCCTGGGAGTGTTTGATGGGGACAGTGTAGAGGGAGCTTTACTCTGTATCTAACCCCGTGCTGTACCTGTCCTGGGAGTGTTTGATGGGACAGTGTAGAGGGAGCTTTACTCTGTATCTAACCCCGTGCTGTACCTGTCCTGGGAGTGTTTGATGGGGACAGTGTAGAGGGAGCTTTACTCTGTATCTAACCCCGTGCTGTACCTGTCCTGGGAGTGTTTGATGGGGACAGTGTAGAGGGAGCTTTACTCTGTATCTAACCCCGTGCTGTACCTGTCCTGGGAGTGTTTGATGGGGACAGTGTAGAGGGAGCTTTACTCTGTATCTAACCCCGTGCTGTACCTGTCCTGGGAGTGTTTGATGGGGACAGTGTAGAGGGAGCTTTACTCTGTATCTAACCCCGTGCTGTACCTGTCCTGGGAGTGTTTGATGGGGACAGTGTAGAGGGAGCTTTACTCTGTATCTAACCCCGTGCTGTACCTGTCCTGGGAGTGTTTGATGGGGACAGTGTAGAGGGAGCTTTACTCTGTATCTAACCCCGTGCTGTACCTGTCCTGGGAGTGTTTGATGGGGACAGTGTAGAGGGAGCTTTACTCTGTATCTAACCCCGTGCTGTACCTGTCCTGGGAGTGTTTGATGGGGACAGTGTAGAGGGAGCTTTACTCTGTATCTAACCCCGTGCTGTACCTGTCCTGGGAGTGTTTGATGGGGACAGTGTAGAGGGAGCTTTACTCTGTATCTAACCCCGTGCTGTACCTGTCCTGGGAGTGTTTGATGGGGACAGTGTAGAGGGAGCTTTACTCTGTATCTAACCCCGTGCTGTACCTGTCCTGGGAGTGTTTGATGGGGACAGTGTAGAGGGAGCTTTACTCTGTATCTAACCCGTGCTGTACCTGTCCTGGGAGTGTTTGATGGGGACAGTGTAGAGGGAGCTTTACTCTGTATCTAACCCCGTGCTGTACCTGTCCTGGGAGTGTTTGATGGGGACAGTGTAGAGGGAGCTTTACTCTGTATCTAACCCCGTGCTGTACCTGTCCTGGGAGTGTTTGATGGGGACAGTGTAGAGGGAGCTTTACTCTGTATCTAACCCCGTGCTGTACCTGTCCTGGGAGTGTTTGATGGGGACAGTGTAGAGGGAGCTTTACTCTGTATCTAACCCCGTGCTGTACCTGTCCTGGGAGTGTTTGATGGGGACAGTGTAGAGGGAGCTTTACTCTGTATCTAACCCCGTGCTGTACCTGTCCTGGGAGTGTTTGATGGGACAGTGTAGAGGGAGCTTTACTCTGTATCTAACCCCGTGCTGTACCTGTCCTGGGAGTGTTTGATGGGGACAGTGTAGAGGGAGCTTTACTCTGTATCTAACCCCGTGCTGTACCTGTCCTGGGAGTGTTTGATGGGGACAGTGTAGAGGGAGCTTTACTCTGTATCTAACCCCGTGCTGTACCTGTCCTGGGAGTGTTTGATGGGGACAGTGTAGAGGGAGCTTTACTCTGTATCTAACCCCGTGCTGTACCTGTCCTGGGAGTGTTTGATGGGGACAGTGTAGAGGGAGCTTTACTCTGTATCTAACCCCGTGCTGTACCTGTCCTGGGAGTGTTTGATGGGGACAGTGTAGAGGGAGCTTTACTCTGTATCTAACCCCGTGCTGTACCTGTCCTGGGAGTGTTTGATGGGGACAGTGTAGAGGGAGCTTTACTCTGTATCTAACCCCGTGCTGTACCTGTCCTGGGAGTGTTTGATGGGGACAGTGTAGAGGGAGCTTTACTCTGTATCTAACCCCGTGCTGTACCTGTCCTGGGAGTGTTTGATGGGGACAGTGTAGAGGGAGCTTTACTCTGTATCTAACCCCGTGCTGTACCTGTCCTGGGAGTGTTTGATGGGGACAGTGTAGAGGGAGCTTTACTCTGTATCTAACCCCGTGCTGTACCTGTCCTGGGAGTGTTTGATGGGGACAGTGTAGAGGGAGCTTTACTCTGTATCTAACCCCGTGCTGTACCTGTCCTGGGAGTGTTTGATGGGGACAGTGTAGAGGGAGCTTTACTCTGTATCTAACCCCGTGCTGTACCTGTCCTGGGAGTGTTTGATGGGGACAGTGTAGAGGGAGCTTTACTCTGTATCTAACCCCGTGCTGTACCTGTCCTGGGAGTGTTTGATGGGGACAGTGTAGAGGGAGCTTTACTCTGTATCTAACCCCGTGCTGTACCTGTCCTGGGAGTGTTTGATGGGGACAGTGTAGAGGGAGCTTTACTCTGTATCTAACCCCGTGCTGTACCTGTCCTGGGAGTGTTTGATGGGGACAGTGTAGAGGGAGCTTTACTCTGTATCTAACCCCGTGCTGTACCTGTCCTGGGAGTGTTTGATGGGGACAGTGTAGAGGGAGCTTTACTCTGTATCTAACCCCGTGCTGTACCTGTCCTGGGAGTGTTTGATGGGGACAGTGTAGAGGGAGCTTTACTCTGTATCTAACCCCGTGCTGTACCTGTCCTGGGAGTGTTTGATGGGGACAGTGTAGAGGGAGCTTTACTCTGTATCTAACCCCGTGCTGTACCTGTCCTGGGAGTGTTTGATGGGGACAGTGTAGAGGGAGCTTTACTCTGTATCTAACCCCGTGCTGTACCTGTCCTGGGAGTGTTTGATGGGGACAGTGTAGAGGGAGCTTTACTCTGTATCTAACCCCGTGCTGTACCTGTCCTGGGAGTGTTTGATGGGGACAGTGTAGAGGGAGCTTTACTCTGTATCTAACCCCGTGCTGTACCTGTCCTGGGAGTGTTTGATGGGGACAGTGTAGAGGGAGCTTTACTCTGTATCTAACCCCGTGCTGTACCTGTCCTGGGAGTGTTTGATGGGGACAGTGTAGAGGGAGCTTTACTCTGTATCTAACCCCGTGCTGTACCTGTCCTGGGAGTGTTTGATGGGGACAGTGTAGAGGGAGCTTTACTCTGTATCTAACCCCGTGCTGTACCTGTCCTGGGAGTGTTTGATGGGGACAGTGTAGAGGGAGCTTTACTCTGTATCTAACCCCGTGCTGTACCTGTCCTGGGAGTGTTTGATGGGGACAGTGTAGAGGGAGCTTTACTCTGTATCTAACCCCGTGCTGTACCTGTCCTGGGAGTGTTTGATGGGGACAGTGTAGAGGGAGCTTTACTCTGTATCTAACCCCGTGCTGTACCTGTCCTGGGAGTGTTTGATGGGGACAGTGTAGAGGGAGCTTTACTCTGTATCTAACCCCGTGCTGTACCTGTCCTGGGAGTGTTTGATGGGGACAGTGTAGAGGGAGCTTTACTCTGTATCTAACCCCGTGCTGTACCTGTCCTGGGAGTGTTTGATGGGGACAGTGTAGAGGGAGCTTTACTCTGTATCTAACCCCGTGCTGTACCTGTCCTGGGAGTGTTTGATGGGGACAGTGTAGAGGGAGCTTTACTCTGTATCTAACCCCGTGCTGTACCTGTCCTGGGAGTGTTTGATGGGGACAGTGTAGAGGGAGCTTTACTCTGTATCTAACCCCGTGCTGTACCTGTCCTGGGAGTGTTTGATGGGGACAGTGTAGAGGGAGCTTTACTCTGTATCTAACCCCGTGCTGTACCTGTCCTGGGAGTGTTTGATGGGGACAGTGTAGAGGGAGCTTTACTCTGTATCTAACCCCGTGCTGTACCTGTCCTGGGAGTGTTTGATGGGGACAGTGTAGAGGGAGCTTTACTCTGTATCTAACCCCGTGCTGTACCTGTCCTGGGAGTGTTTGATGGGGACAGTGTAGAGGGAGCTTTACTCTGTATCTAACCCCGTGCTGTACCTGTCCTGGGAGTGTTTGATGGGGACAGTGTAGAGGGAGCTTTACTCTGTATCTAACCCCGTGCTGTACCTGTCCTGGGAGTGTTTGATGGGGACAGTGTAGAGGGAGCTTTACTCTGTATCTAACCCCGTGCTGTACCTGTCCTGGGAGTGTTTGATGGGGACAGTGTAGAGGGAGCTTTACTCTGTATCTAACCCCGTGCTGTACCTGTCCTGGGAGTGTTTGATGGGGACAGTGTAGAGGGAGCTTTACTCTGTATCTAACCCCGTGCTGTACCTGTCCTGGGAGTGTTTGATGGGGACAGTGTAGAGGGAGCTTTACTCTGTATCTAACCCCGTGCTGTACCTGTCCTGGGAGTGTTTGATGGGGACAGTGTAGAGGGAGCTTTACTCTGTATCTAACCCCGTGCTGTACCTGTCCTGGGAGTGTTTGATGGGACAGTGTAGAGGGAGCTTTACTCTGTATCTAACCCCGTGCTGTACCTGTCCTGGGAGTGTTTGATGGGGACAGTGTAGAGGGAGCTTTACTCTGTATCTAACCCCGTGCTGTACCTGTCCTGGGAGTGTTTGATGGGGACAGTGTAGAGGGAGCTTTACTCTGTATCTAACCCCGTGCTGTACCTGTCCTGGGAGTGTTTGATGGGGACAGTGTAGAGGGAGCTTTACTCTGTATCTAACCCCGTGCTGTACCTGTCCTGGGAGTGTTTGATGGGGACAGTGTAGAGGGAGCTTTACTCTGTATCTAACCCCGTGCTGTACCTGTCCTGGGAGTGTTTGATGGGGACAGTGTAGAGGGAGCTTTACTCTGTATCTAACCCCGTGCTGTACCTGTCCTGGGAGTGTTTGATGGGGACAGTGTAGAGGGAGCTTTACTCTGTATCTAACCCCGTGCTGTACCTGTCCTGGGAGTGTTTGATGGGGACAGTGTAGAGGGAGCTTTACTCTGTATCTAACCCCGTGCTGTACCTGTCCTGGGAGTGTTTGATGGGGACAGTGTAGAGGGAGCTTTACTCTGTATCTAACCCCGTGCTGTACCTGTCCTGGGAGTGTTTGATGGGGACAGTGTAGAGGGAGCTTTACTCTGTATCTAACCCCGTGCTGTACCTGTCCTGGGAGTGTTTGATGGGGACAGTGTAGAGGGAGCTTTACTCTGTATCTAACCCCGTGCTGTACCTGTCCTGGGAGTGTTTGATGGGGACAGTGTAGAGGGAGCTTTACTCTGTATCTAACCCCGTGCTGTACCTGTCCTGGGAGTGTTTGATGGGGACAGTGTAGAGGGAGCTTTACTCTGTATCTAACCCGTGCTGTACCTGTCCTGGGAGTGTTTGATGGGGACAGTGTAGAGGGAGCTTTACTCTGTATCTAACCCCGTGCTGTACCTGTCCTGGGAGTGTTTGATGGGGACAGTGTAGAGGGAGCTTTACTCTGTATCTAACCCCGTGCTGTACCTGTCCTGGGAGTGTTTGATGGGGACAGTGTAGAGGGAGCTTTACTCTGTATCTAACCCCGTGCTGTACCTGTCCTGGGAGTGTTTGATGGGGACAGTGTAGAGGGAGCTTTACTCTGTATCTAACCCCGTGCTGTACCTGTCCTGGGAGTGTTTGATGGGGACAGTGTAGAGGGAGCTTTACTCTGTATCTAACCCCGTGCTGTACCTGTCCTGGGAGTGTTTGATGGGGACAGTGTAGAGGGAGCTTTACTCTGTATCTAACCCCGTGCTGTACCTGTCCTGGGAGTGTTTGATGGGGACAGTGTAGAGGGAGCTTTACTCTGTATCTAACCCCGTGCTGTACCTGTCCTGGGAGTGTTTGATGGGGACAGTGTAGAGGGAGCTTTACTCTGTATCTAACCCCGTGCTGTACCTGTCCTGGGAGTGTTTGATGGGGACAGTGTAGAGGGAGCTTTACTCTGTATCTAACCCCGTGCTGTACCTGTCCTGGGAGTGTTTGATGGGGACAGTGTAGAGGGAGCTTTACTCTGTATCTAACCCCGTGCTGTACCTGTCCTGGGAGTGTTTGATGGGGACAGTGTAGAGGGAGCTTTACTCTGTATCTAACCCCGTGCTGTACCTGTCCTGGGAGTGTTTGATGGGGACAGTGTAGAGGGAGCTTTACTCTGTATCTAACCCCGTGCTGTACCTGTCCTGGGAGTGTTTGATGGGGACAGTGTAGAGGGAGCTTTACTCTGTATCTAACCCCGTGCTGTACCTGTCCTGGGAGTGTTTGATGGGGACAGTGTAGAGGGAGCTTTACTCTGTATCTAACCCCGTGCTGTACCTGTCCTGGGAGTGTTTGATGGGGACAGTGTAGAGGGAGCTTTACTCTGTATCTAACCCCGTGCTGTACCTGTCCTGGGAGTGTTTGATGGGGACAGTGTAGAGGGAGCTTTACTCTGTATCTAACCCCGTGCTGTACCTGTCCTGGGAGTGTTTGATGGGGACAGTGTAGAGGGAGCTTTACTCTGTATCTAACCCCGTGCTGTACCTGTCCTGGGAGTGTTTGATGGGGACAGTGTAGAGGGAGCTTTACTCTGTATCTAACCCCGTGCTGTACCTGTCCTGGGAGTGTTTGATGGGGACAGTGTAGAGGGAGCTTTACTCTGTATCTAACCCCGTGCTGTACCTGTCCTGGGAGTGTTTGATGGGGACAGTGTAGAGGGAGCTTTACTCTGTATCTAACCCCGTGCTGTACCTGTCCTGGGAGTGTTTGATGGGGACAGTGTAGAGGGAGCTTTACTCTGTATCTAACCCCGTGCTGTACCTGTCCTGGGAGTGTTTGATGGGGACAGTGTAGAGGGAGCTTTACTCTGTATCTAACCCCGTGCTGTACCTGTCCTGGGAGTGTTTGATGGGGACAGTGTAGAGGGAGCTTTACTCTGTATCTAACCCCGTGCTGTACCTGTCCTGGGAGTGTTTGATGGGGACAGTGTAGAGGGAGCTTTACTCTGTATCTAACCCCGTGCTGTACCTGTCCTGGGAGTGTTTGATGGGGACAGTGTAGAGGGAGCTTTACTCTGTATCTAACCCCGTGCTGTACCTGTCCTGGGAGTGTTTGATGGGGACAGTGTAGAGGGAGCTTTACTCTGTATCTAACCCCGTGCTGTACCTGTCCTGGGAGTGTTTGATGGGGACAGTGTAGAGGGAGCTTTACTCTGTATCTAACCCCGTGCTGTACCTGTCCTGGGAGTGTTTGATGGGGACAGTGTAGAGGGAGCTTTACTCTGTATCTAACCCCGTGCTGTACCTGTCCTGGGAGTGTTTGATGGGGACAGTGTAGAGGGAGCTTTACTCTGTATCTAACCCCGTGCTGTACCTGTCCTGGGAGTGTTTGATGGGGACAGTGTAGAGGGAGCTTTACTCTGTATCTAACCCCGTGCTGTACCTGTCCTGGGAGTGTTTGATGGGGACAGTGTAGAGGGAGCTTTACTCTGTATCTAACCCCGTGCTGTACCTGTCCTGGGAGTGTTTGATGGGGACAGTGTAGAGGGAGCTTTACTCTGTATCTAACCCCGTGCTGTACCTGTCCTGGGAGTGTTTGATGGGGACAGTGTAGAGGGAGCTTTACTCTGTATCTAACCCCGTGCTGTACCTGTCCTGGGAGTGTTTGATGGGGACAGTGTAGAGGGAGCTTTACTCTGTATCTAACCCCGTGCTGTACCTGTCCTGGGAGTGTTTGATGGGGACAGTGTAGAGGGAGCTTTACTCTGTATCTAACCCCGTGCTGTACCTGTCCTGGGAGTGTTTGATGGGGACAGTGTAGAGGGAGCTTTACTCTGTATCTAACCCCGTGCTGTACCTGTCCTGGGAGTGTTTGATGGGGACAGTGTAGAGGGAGCTTTACTCTGTATCTAACCCCGTGCTGTACCTGTCCTGGGAGTGTTTGATGGGGACAGTGTAGAGGGAGCTTTACTCTGTATCTAACCCCGTGCTGTACCTGTCCTGGGAGTGTTTGATGGGGACAGTGTAGAGGGAGCTTTACTCTGTATCTAACCCCGTGCTGTACCTGTCCTGGGAGTGTTTGATGGGGACAGTGTAGAGGGAGCTTTACTCTGTATCTAACCCCGTGCTGTACCTGTCCTGGGAGTGTTTGATGGGGACAGTGTAGAGGGAGCTTTACTCTGTATCTAACCCCGTGCTGTACCTGTCCTGGGAGTGTTTGATGGGGACAGTGTAGAGGGAGCTTTACTCTGTATCTAACCCCGTGCTGTACCTGTCCTGGGAGTGTTTGATGGGGACAGTGTAGAGGGAGCTTTACTCTGTATCTAACCCCGTGCTGTACCTGTCCTGGGAGTGTTTGATGGGGACAGTGTAGAGGGAGCTTTACTCTGTATCTAACCCCGTGCTGTACCTGTCCTGGGAGTGTTTGATGGGGACAGTGTAGAGGGAGCTTTACTCTGTATCTAACCCCGTGCTGTACCTGTCCTGGGAGTGTTTGATGGGGACAGTGTAGAGGGAGCTTTACTCTGTATCTAACCCCGTGCTGTACCTGTCCTGGGAGTGTTTGATGGGGACAGTGTAGAGGAGCTTTACTCTGTATCTAACCCCGTGCTGTACCTGTCCTGGGAGTGTTTGATGGGGACAGTGTAGAGGGAGCTTTACTCTGTATCTAACCCCGTGCTGTACCTGTCCTGGGAGTGTTTGATGGGGACAGTGTAGAGGGAGCTTTACTCTGTATCTAACCCCGTGCTGTACCTGTCCTGGGAGTGTTTGATGGGACAGTGTAGAGGGAGCTTTACTCTGTATCTAACCCCGTGCTGTACCTGTCCTGGGAGTGTTTGATGGGGACAGTGTAGAGGGAGCTTTACTCTGTATCTAACCCCGTGCTGTACCTGTCCTGGGAGTGTTTGATGGGGACAGTGTAGAGGGAGCTTTACTCTGTATCTAACCCCGTGCTGTACCTGTCCTGGGAGTGTTTGATGGGGACAGTGTAGAGGGAGCTTTACTCTGTATCTAACCCCGTGCTGTACCTGTCCTGGGAGTGTTTGATGGGGACAGTGTAGAGGGAGCTTTACTCTGTATCTAACCCCGTGCTGTACCTGTCCTGGGAGTGTTTGATGGGGACAGTGTAGAGGGAGCTTTACTCTGTATCTAACCCCGTGCTGTACCTGTCCTGGGAGTGTTTGATGGGGACAGTGTAGAGGGAGCTTTACTCTGTATCTAACCCCGTGCTGTACCTGTCCTGGGAGTGTTTGATGGGGACAGTGTAGAGGGAGCTTTACTCTGTATCTAACCCCGTGCTGTACCTGTCCTGGGAGTGTTTGATGGGGACAGTGTAGAGGGAGCTTTACTCTGTATCTAACCCCGTGCTGTACCTGTCCTGGGAGTGTTTGATGGGGACAGTGTAGAGGGAGCTTTACTCTGTATCTAACCCCGTGCTGTACCTGTCCTGGGAGTGTTTGATGGGGACAGTGTAGAGGGAGCTTTACTCTGTATCTAACCCCGTGCTGTACCTGTCCTGGGAGTGTTTGATGGGGACAGTGTAGAGGGAGCTTTACTCTGTATCTAACCCCGTGCTGTACCTGTCCTGGGAGTGTTTGATGGGGACAGTGTAGAGGGAGCTTTACTCTGTATCTAACCCCGTGCTGTACCTGTCCTGGGAGTGTTTGATGGGGACAGTGTAGAGGGAGCTTTACTCTGTATCTAACCCCGTGCTGTACCTGTCCTGGGAGTGTTTGATGGGGACAGTGTAGAGGGAGCTTTACTCTGTATCTAACCCCGTGCTGTACCTGTCCTGGGAGTGTTTGATGGGGACAGTGTAGAGGGAGCTTTACTCTGTATCTAACCCCGTGCTGTACCTGTCCTGGGAGTGTTTGATGGGGACAGTGTAGAGGGAGCTTTACTCTGTATCTAACCCCGTGCTGTACCTGTCCTGGGAGTGTTTGATGGGGACAGTGTAGAGGGAGCTTTACTCTGTATCTAACCCCGTGCTGTACCTGTCCTGGGAGTGTTTGATGGGGACAGTGTAGAGGGAGCTTTACTCTGTATCTAACCCCGTGCTGTACCTGTCCTGGGAGTGTTTGATGGGGACAGTGTAGAGGGAGCTTTACTCTGTATCTAACCCCGTGCTGTACCTGTCCTGGGAGTGTTTGATGGGGACAGTGTAGAGGGAGCTTTACTCTGTATCTAACCCCGTGCTGTACCTGTCCTGGGAGTGTTTGATGGGGACAGTGTAGAGGGAGCTTTACTCTGTATCTAACCCCGTGCTGTACCTGTCCTGGGAGTGTTTGATGGGGACAGTGTAGAGGGAGCTTTACTCTGTATCTAACCCCGTGCTGTACCTGTCCTGGGAGTGTTTGATGGGGACAGTGTAGAGGGAGCTTTACTCTGTATCTAACCCCGTGCTGTACCTGTCCTGGGAGTGTTTGATGGGGACAGTGTAGAGGGAGCTTTACTCTGTATCTAACCCCGTGCTGTACCTGTCCTGGGAGTGTTTGATGGGGACAGTGTAGAGGGAGCTTTACTCTGTATCTAACCCCGTGCTGTACCTGTCCTGGGAGTGTTTGATGGGGACAGTGTAGAGGGAGCTTTACTCTGTATCTAACCCCGTGCTGTACCTGTCCTGGGAGTGTTTGATGGGGACAGTGTAGAGGGAGCTTTACTCTGTATCTAACCCCGTGCTGTACCTGTCCTGGGAGTGTTTGATGGGGACAGTGTAGAGGGAGCTTTACTCTGTATCTAACCCCGTGCTGTACCTGTCCTGGGAGTGTTTGATGGGGACAGTGTAGAGGGAGCTTTACTCTGTATCTAACCCCGTGCTGTACCTGTCCTGGGAGTGTTTGATGGGGACAGTGTAGAGGGAGCTTTACTCTGTATCTAACCCCGTGCTGTACCTGTCCTGGGAGTGTTTGATGGGGACAGTGTAGAGGGAGCTTTACTCTGTATCTAACCCCGTGCTGTACCTGTCCTGGGAGTGTTTGATGGGGACAGTGTAGAGGGAGCTTTACTCTGTATCTAACCCCGTGCTGTACCTGTCCTGGGAGTGTTTGATGGGGACAGTGTAGAGGGAGCTTTACTCTGTATCTAACCCCGTGCTGTACCTGTCCTGGGAGTGTTTGATGGGGACAGTGTAGAGGGAGCTTTACTCTGTATCTAACCCCGTGCTGTACCTGTCCTGGGAGTGTTTGATGGGGACAGT
This sequence comes from Carcharodon carcharias, assembly GCF_017639515.1. Taxonomy (NCBI): domain Eukaryota; kingdom Metazoa; phylum Chordata; class Chondrichthyes; order Lamniformes; family Lamnidae; genus Carcharodon; species Carcharodon carcharias. The sequence goes on from NW_024470719.1 coordinate 229,260, forward strand.
GTAGAGGGAGCTTTACTCTGTATCTAACCCCGTGCTGTACCTGTCCTGGGAGTGTTTGATGGGGACAGTGTAGAGGGAGCTTTACTCTGTATCTAACCCCGTGCTGTACCTGTCCTGGGAGTGTTTGATGGGACAGTGTAGAGGGAGCTTTACTCTGTATCTAACCCCGTGCTGTACCTGTCCTGGGAGTGTTTGATGGGGACAGTGTAGAGGGAGCTTTACTCTGTATCTAACCCCGTGCTGTACCTGTCCTGGGAGTGTTTGATGGGGACAGTGTAGAGGGAGCTTTACTCTGTATCTAACCCCGTGCTGTACCTGTCCTGGGAGTGTTTGATGGGGACAGTGTAGAGGGAGCTTTACTCTGTATCTAACCCCGTGCTGTACCTGTCCTGGGAGTGTTTGATGGGGACAGTGTAGAGGGAGCTTTACTCTGTATCTAACCCCGTGCTGTACCTGTCCTGGGAGTGTTTGATGGGGACAGTGTAGAGGGAGCTTTACTCTGTATCTAACCCCGTGCTGTACCTGTCCTGGGAGTGTTTGATGGGGACAGTGTAGAGGGAGCTTTACTCTGTATCTAACCCCGTGCTGTACCTGTCCTGGGAGTGTTTGATGGGGACAGTGTAGAGGGAGCTTTACTCTGTATCTAACCCCGTGCTGTACCTGTCCTGGGAGTGTTTGATGGGGACAGTGTAGAGGGAGCTTTACTCTGTATCTAACCCCGTGCTGTACCTGTCCTGGGAGTGTTTGATGGGGACAGTGTAGAGGGAGCTTTACTCTGTATCTAACCCCGTGCTGTACCTGTCCTGGGAGTGTTTGATGGGGACAGTGTAGAGGGAGCTTTACTCTGTATCTAACCCCGTGCTGTACCTGTCCTGGGAGTGTTTGATGGGGACAGTGTAGAGGGAGCTTTACTCTGTATCTAACCCCGTGCTGTACCTGTCCTGGGAGTGTTTGATGGGGACAGTGTAGAGGGAGCTTTACTCTGTATCTAACCCCGTGCTGTACCTGTCCTGGGAGTGTTTGATGGGGACAGTGTAGAGGGAGCTTTACTCTGTATCTAACCCCGTGCTGTACCTGTCCTGGGAGTGTTTGATGGGGACAGTGTAGAGGGAGCTTTACTCTGTATCTAACCCCGTGCTGTACCTGTCCTGGGAGTGTTTGATGGGGACAGTGTAGAGGGAGCTTTACTCTGTATCTAACCCCGTGCTGTACCTGTCCTGGGAGTGTTTGATGGGGACAGTGTAGAGGGAGCTTTACTCTGTATCTAACCCCGTGCTGTACCTGTCCTGGGAGTGTTTGATGGGGACAGTGTAGAGGGAGCTTTACTCTGTATCTAACCCCGTGCTGTACCTGTCCTGGGAGTGTTTGATGGGGACAGTGTAGAGGGAGCTTTACTCTGTATCTAACCCCGTGCTGTACCTGTCCTGGGAGTGTTTGATGGGGACAGTGTAGAGGGAGCTTTACTCTGTATCTAACCCCGTGCTGTACCTGTCCTGGGAGTGTTTGATGGGGACAGTGTAGAGGGAGCTTTACTCTGTATCTAACCCCGTGCTGTACCTGTCCTGGGAGTGTTTGATGGGGACAGTGTAGAGGGAGCTTTACTCTGTATCTAACCCCGTGCTGTACCTGTCCTGGGAGTGTTTGATGGGGACAGTGTAGAGGGAGCTTTACTCTGTATCTAACCCCGTGCTGTACCTGTCCTGGGAGTGTTTGATGGGGACAGTGTAGAGGGAGCTTTACTCTGTATCTAACCCCGTGCTGTACCTGTCCTGGGAGTGTTTGATGGGGACAGTGTAGAGGGAGCTTTACTCTGTATCTAACCCCGTGCTGTACCTGTCCTGGGAGTGTTTGATGGGGACAGTGTAGAGGGAGCTTTACTCTGTATCTAACCCCGTGCTGTACCTGTCCTGGGAGTGTTTGATGGGGACAGTGTAGAGGGAGCTTTACTCTGTATCTAACCCCGTGCTGTACCTGTCCTGGGAGTGTTTGATGGGGACAGTGTAGAGGGAGCTTTACTCTGTATCTAACCCCGTGCTGTACCTGTCCTGGGAGTGTTTGATGGGGACAGTGTAGAGGGAGCTTTACTCTGTATCTAACCCCGTGCTGTACCTGTCCTGGGAGTGTTTGATGGGGACAGTGTAGAGGGAGCTTTACTCTGTATCTAACCCCGTGCTGTACCTGTCCTGGGAGTGTTTGATGGGGACAGTGTAGAGGGAGCTTTACTCTGTATCTAACCCCGTGCTGTACCTGTCCTGGGAGTGTTTGATGGGGACAGTGTAGAGGGAGCTTTACTCTGTATCTAACCCCGTGCTGTACCTGTCCTGGGAGTGTTTGATGGGGACAGTGTAGAGGGAGCTTTACTCTGTATCTAACCCCGTGCTGTACCTGTCCTGGGAGTGTTTGATGGGGACAGTGTAGAGGGAGCTTTACTCTGTATCTAACCCCGTGCTGTACCTGTCCTGGGAGTGTTTGATGGGGACAGTGTAGAGGGAGCTTTACTCTGTATCTAACCCCGTGCTGTACCTGTCCTGGGAGTGTTTGATGGGGACAGTGTAGAGGGAGCTTTACTCTGTATCTAACCCCGTGCTGTACCTGTCCTGGGAGTGTTTGATGGGGACAGTGTAGAGGGAGCTTTACTCTGTATCTAACCCCGTGCTGTACCTGTCCTGGGAGTGTTTGATGGGGACAGTGTAGAGGGAGCTTTACTCTGTATCTAACCCCGTGCTGTACCTGTCCTGGGAGTGTTTGATGGGGACAGTGTAGAGGGAGCTTTACTCTGTATCTAACCCCGTGCTGTACCTGTCCTGGGAGTGTTTGATGGGGACAGTGTAGAGGGAGCTTTACTCTGTATCTAACCCCGTGCTGTACCTGTCCTGGGAGTGTTTGATGGGGACAGTGTAGAGGGAGCTTTACTCTGTATCTAACCCCGTGCTGTACCTGTCCTGGGAGTGTTTGATGGGGACAGTGTAGAGGGAGCTTTACTCTGTATCTAACCCCGTGCTGTACCTGTCCTGGGAGTGTTTGATGGGGACAGTGTAGAGGGAGCTTTACTCTGTATCTAACCCCGTGCTGTACCTGTCCTGGGAGTGTTTGATGGGGACAGTGTAGAGGGAGCTTTACTCTGTATCTAACCCCGTGCTGTACCTGTCCTGGGAGTGTTTGATGGGGACAGTGTAGAGGGAGCTTTACTCTGTATCTAACCCCGTGCTGTACCTGTCCTGGGAGTGTTTGATGGGGACAGTGTAGAGGGAGCTTTACTCTGTATCTAACCCCGTGCTGTACCTGTCCTGGGAGTGTTTGATGGGGACAGTGTAGAGGGAGCTTTACTCTGTATCTAACCCCGTGCTGTACCTGTCCTGGGAGTGTTTGATGGGGACAGTGTAGAGGGAGCTTTACTCTGTATCTAACCCCGTGCTGTACCTGTCCTGGGAGTGTTTGATGGGGACAGTGTAGAGGGAGCTTTACTCTGTATCTAACCCCGTGCTGTACCTGTCCTGGGAGTGTTTGATGGGGACAGTGTAGAGGGAGCTTTACTCTGTATCTAACCCCGTGCTGTACCTGTCCTGGGAGTGTTTGATGGGGACAGTGTAGAGGGAGCTTTACTCTGTATCTAACCCCGTGCTGTACCTGTCCTGGGAGTGTTTGATGGGGACAGTGTAGAGGGAGCTTTACTCTGTATCTAACCCCGTGCTGTACCTGTCCTGGGAGTGTTTGATGGGGACAGTGTAGAGGGAGCTTTACTCTGTATCTAACCCCGTGCTGTACCTGTCCTGGGAGTGTTTGATGGGGACAGTGTAGAGGGAGCTTTACTCTGTATCTAACCCCGTGCTGTACCTGTCCTGGGAGTGTTTGATGGGGACAGTGTAGAGGGAGCTTTACTCTGTATCTAACCCCGTGCTGTACCTGTCCTGGGAGTGTTTGATGGGGACAGTGTAGAGGGAGCTTTACTCTGTATCTAACCCCGTGCTGTACCTGTCCTGGGAGTGTTTGATGGGGACAGTGTAGAGGGAGCTTTACTCTGTATCTAACCCCGTGCTGTACCTGTCCTGGGAGTGTTTGATGGGGACAGTGTAGAGGGAGCTTTACTCTGTATCTAACCCCGTGCTGTACCTGTCCTGGGAGTGTTTGATGGGGACAGTGTAGAGGGAGCTTTACTCTGTATCTAACCCCGTGCTGTACCTGTCCTGGGAGTGTTTGATGGGGACAGTGTAGAGGGAGCTTTACTCTGTATCTAACCCCGTGCTGTACCTGTCCTGGGAGTGTTTGATGGGGACAGTGTAGAGGGAGCTTTACTCTGTATCTAACCCCGTGCTGTACCTGTCCTGGGAGTGTTTGATGGGGACAGTGTAGAGGGAGCTTTACTCTGTATCTAACCCCGTGCTGTACCTGTCCTGGGAGTGTTTGATGGGGACAGTGTAGAGGGAGCTTTACTCTGTATCTAACCCCGTGCTGTACCTGTCCTGGGAGTGTTTGATGGGGACAGTGTAGAGGGAGCTTTACTCTGTATCTAACCCCGTGCTGTACCTGTCCTGGGAGTGTTTGATGGGGACAGTGTAGAGGGAGCTTTACTCTGTATCTAACCCCGTGCTGTACCTGTCCTGGGAGTGTTTGATGGGGACAGTGTAGAGGGAGCTTTACTCTGTATCTAACCCCGTGCTGTACCTGTCCTGGGAGTGTTTGATGGGGACAGTGTAGAGGGAGCTTTACTCTGTATCTAACCCCGTGCTGTACCTGTCCTGGGAGTGTTTGATGGGGACAGTGTAGAGGGAGCTTTACTCTGTATCTAACCCCGTGCTGTACCTGTCCTGGGAGTGTTTGATGGGGACAGTGTAGAGGGAGCTTTACTCTGTATCTAACCCCGTGCTGTACCTGTCCTGGGAGTGTTTGATGGGGACAGTGTAGAGGGAGCTTTACTCTGTATCTAACCCCGTGCTGTACCTGTCCTGGGAGTGTTTGATGGGGACAGTGTAGAGGGAGCTTTACTCTGTATCTAACCCCGTGCTGTACCTGTCCTGGGAGTGTTTGATGGGGACAGTGTAGAGGGAGCTTTACTCTGTATCTAACCCCGTGCTGTACCTGTCCTGGGAGTGTTTGATGGGGACAGTGTAGAGGGAGCTTTACTCTGTATCTAACCCCGTGCTGTACCTGTCCTGGGAGTGTTTGATGGGGACAGTGTAGAGGGAGCTTTACTCTGTATCTAACCCCGTGCTGTACCTGTCCTGGGAGTGTTTGATGGGGACAGTGTAGAGGGAGCTTTACTCTGTATCTAACCCCGTGCTGTACCTGTCCTGGGAGTGTTTGATGGGGACAGTGTAGAGGGAGCTTTACTCTGTATCTAACCCCGTGCTGTACCTGTCCTGGGAGTGTTTGATGGGGACAGTGTAGAGGGAGCTTTACTCTGTATCTAACCCCGTGCTGTACCTGTCCTGGGAGTGTTTGATGGGGACAGTGTAGAGGGAGCTTTACTCTGTATCTAACCCCGTGCTGTACCTGTCCTGGGAGTGTTTGATGGGGACAGTGTAGAGGGAGCTTTACTCTGTATCTAACCCCGTGCTGTACCTGTCCTGGGAGTGTTTGATGGGGACAGTGTAGAGGGAGCTTTACTCTGTATCTAACCCCGTGCTGTACCTGTCCTGGGAGTGTTTGATGGGGACAGTGTAGAGGGAGCTTTACTCTGTATCTAACCCCGTGCTGTACCTGTCCTGGGAGTGTTTGATGGGGACAGTGTAGAGGGAGCTTTACTCTGTATCTAACCCCGTGCTGTACCTGTCCTGGGAGTGTTTGATGGGGACAGTGTAGAGGGAGCTTTACTCTGTATCTAACCCCGTGCTGTACCTGTCCTGGGAGTGTTTGATGGGGACAGTGTAGAGGGAGCTTTACTCTGTATCTAACCCCGTGCTGTACCTGTCCTGGGAGTGTTTGATGGGGACAGTGTAGAGGGAGCTTTACTCTGTATCTAACCCCGTGCTGTACCTGTCCTGGGAGTGTTTGATGGGGACAGTGTAGAGGGAGCTTTACTCTGTATCTAACCCCGTGCTGTACCTGTCCTGGGAGTGTTTGATGGGGACAGTGTAGAGGGAGCTTTACTCTGTATCTAACCCCGTGCTGTACCTGTCCTGGGAGTGTTTGATGGGGACAGTGTAGAGGGAGCTTTACTCTGTATCTAACCCCGTGCTGTACCTGTCCTGGGAGTGTTTGATGGGGACAGTGTAGAGGGAGCTTTACTCTGTATCTAACCCCGTGCTGTACCTGTCCTGGGAGTGTTTGATGGGGACAGTGTAGAGGGAGCTTTACTCTGTATCTAACCCCGTGCTGTACCTGTCCTGGGAGTGTTTGATGGGGACAGTGTAGAGGGAGCTTTACTCTGTATCTAACCCCGTGCTGTACCTGTCCTGGGAGTGTTTGATGGGGACAGTGTAGAGGGAGCTTTACTCTGTATCTAACCCCGTGCTGTACCTGTCCTGGGAGTGTTTGATGGGGACAGTGTAGAGGGAGCTTTACTCTGTATCTAACCCCGTGCTGTACCTGTCCTGGGAGTGTTTGATGGGGACAGTGTAGAGGGAGCTTTACTCTGTATCTAACCCCGTGCTGTACCTGTCCTGGGAGTGTTTGATGGGGACAGTGTAGAGGGAGCTTTACTCTGTATCTAACCCCGTGCTGTACCTGTCCTGGGAGTGTTTGATGGGGACAGTGTAGAGGGAGCTTTACTCTGTATCTAACCCCGTGCTGTACCTGTCCTGGGAGTGTTTGATGGGGACAGTGTAGAGGGAGCTTTACTCTGTATCTAACCCCGTGCTGTACCTGTCCTGGGAGTGTTTGATGGGGACAGTGTAGAGGGAGCTTTACTCTGTATCTAACCCCGTGCTGTACCTGTCCTGGGAGTGTTTGATGGGGACAGTGTAGAGGGAGCTTTACTCTGTATCTAACCCCGTGCTGTACCTGTCCTGGGAGTGTTTGATGGGGACAGTGTAGAGGGAGCTTTACTCTGTATCTAACCCCGTGCTGTACCTGTCCTGGGAGTGTTTGATGGGGACAGTGTAGAGGGAGCTTTACTCTGTATCTAACCCCGTGCTGTACCTGTCCTGGGAGTGTTTGATGGGGACAGTGTAGAGGGAGCTTTACTCTGTATCTAACCCCGTGCTGTACCTGTCCTGGGAGTGTTTGATGGGGACAGTGTAGAGGGAGCTTTACTCTGTATCTAACCCCGTGCTGTACCTGTCCTGGGAGTGTTTGATGGGGACAGTGTAGAGGGAGCTTTACTCTGTATCTAACCCCGTGCTGTACCTGTCCTGGGAGTGTTTGATGGGGACAGTGTAGAGGGAGCTTTACTCTGTATCTAACCCCGTGCTGTACCTGTCCTGGGAGTGTTTGATGGGGACAGTGTAGAGGGAGCTTTACTCTGTATCTAACCCCGTGCTGTACCTGTCCTGGGAGTGTTTGATGGGGACAGTGTAGAGGGAGCTTTACTCTGTATCTAACCCCGTGCTGTACCTGTCCTGGGAGTGTTTGATGGGGACAGTGTAGAGGGAGCTTTACTCTGTATCTAACCCCGTGCTGTACCTGTCCTGGGAGTGTTTGATGGGGACAGTGTAGAGGGAGCTTTACTCTGTATCTAACCCCGTGCTGTACCTGTCCTGGGAGTGTTTGATGGGGACAGTGTAGAGGGAGCTTTACTCTGTATCTAACCCCGTGCTGTACCTGTCCTGGGAGTGTTTGATGGGGACAGTGTAGAGGGAGCTTTACTCTGTATCTAACCCCGTGCTGTACCTGTCCTGGGAGTGTTTGATGGGGACAGTGTAGAGGGAGCTTTACTCTGTATCTAACCCCGTGCTGTACCTGTCCTGGGAGTGTTTGATGGGGACAGTGTAGAGGGAGCTTTACTCTGTATCTAACCCCGTGCTGTACCTGTCCTGGGAGTGTTTGATGGGGACAGTGTAGAGGGAGCTTTACTCTGTATCTAACCCCGTGCTGTACCTGTCCTGGGAGTGTTTGATGGGGACAGTGTAGAGGGAGCTTTACTCTGTATCTAACCCCGTGCTGTACCTGTCCTGGGAGTGTTTGATGGGGACAGTGTAGAGGGAGCTTTACTCTGTATCTAACCCCGTGCTGTACCTGTCCTGGGAGTGTTTGATGGGGACAGTGTAGAGGGAGCTTTACTCTGTATCTAACCCCGTGCTGTACCTGTCCTGGGAGTGTTTGATGGGGACAGTGTAGAGGGAGCTTTACTCTGTATCTAACCCCGTGCTGTACCTGTCCTGGGAGTGTTTGATGGGGACAGTGTAGAGGGAGCTTTACTCTGTATCTAACCCCGTGCTGTACCTGTCCTGGGAGTGTTTGATGGGGACAGTGTAGAGGGAGCTTTACTCTGTATCTAACCCCGTGCTGTACCTGTCCTGGGAGTGTTTGATGGGGACAGTGTAGAGGGAGCTTTACTCTGTATCTAACCCCGTGCTGTACCTGTCCTGGGAGTGTTTGATGGGGACAGTGTAGAGGGAGCTTTACTCTGTATCTAACCCCGTGCTGTACCTGTCCTGGGAGTGTTTGATGGGGACAGTGTAGAGGGAGCTTTACTCTGTATCTAACCCCGTGCTGTACCTGTCCTGGGAGTGTTTGATGGGGACAGTGTAGAGGGAGCTTTACTCTGTATCTAACCCCGTGCTGTACCTGTCCTGGGAGTGTTTGATGGGGACAGTGTAGAGGGAGCTTTACTCTGTATCTAACCCCGTGCTGTACCTGTCCTGGGAGTGTTTGATGGGGACAGTGTAGAGGGAGCTTTACTCTGTATCTAACCCCGTGCTGTACCTGTCCTGGGAGTGTTTGATGGGGACAGTGTAGAGGGAGCTTTACTCTGTATCTAACCCCGTGCTGTACCTGTCCTGGGAGTGTTTGATGGGGACAGTGTAGAGGGAGCTTTACTCTGTATCTAACCCCGTGCTGTACCTGTCCTGGGAGTGTTTGATGGGGACAGTGTAGAGGGAGCTTTACTCTGTATCTAACCCCGTGCTGTACCTGTCCTGGGAGTGTTTGATGGGGACAGTGTAGAGGGAGCTTTACTCTGTATCTAACCCCGTGCTGTACCTGTCCTGGGAGTGTTTGATGGGGACAGTGTAGAGGGAGCTTTACTCTGTATCTAACCCCGTGCTGTACCTGTCCTGGGAGTGTTTGATGGGGACAGTGTAGAGGGAGCTTTACTCTGTATCTAACCCCGTGCTGTACCTGTCCTGGGAGTGTTTGATGGGGACAGTGTAGAGGGAGCTTTACTCTGTATCTAACCCCGTGCTGTACCTGTCCTGGGAGTGTTTGATGGGGACAGTGTAGAGGGAGCTTTACTCTGTATCTAACCCCGTGCTGTACCTGTCCTGGGAGTGTTTGATGGGGACAGTGTAGAGGGAGCTTTACTCTGTATCTAACCCCGTGCTGTACCTGTCCTGGGAGTGTTTGATGGGGACAGTGTAGAGGGAGCTTTACTCTGTATCTAACCCCGTGCTGTACCTGTCCTGGGAGTGTTTGATGGGGACAGTGTAGAGGGAGCTTTACTCTGTATCTAACCCCGTGCTGTACCTGTCCTGGGAGTGTTTGATGGGGACAGTGTAGAGGGAGCTTTACTCTGTATCTAACCCCGTGCTGTACCTGTCCTGGGAGTGTTTGATGGGGACAGTGTAGAGGGAGCTTTACTCTGTATCTAACCCCGTGCTGTACCTGTCCTGGGAGTGTTTGATGGGGACAGTGTAGAGGGAGCTTTACTCTGTATCTAACCCCGTGCTGTACCTGTCCTGGGAGTGTTTGATGGGGACAGTGTAGAGGGAGCTTTACTCTGTATCTAACCCCGTGCTGTACCTGTCCTGGGAGTGTTTGATGGGGACAGTGTAGAGGGAGCTTTACTCTGTATCTAACCCCGTGCTGTACCTGTCCTGGGAGTGTTTGATGGGGACAGTGTAGAGGGAGCTTTACTCTGTATCTAACCCCGTGCTGTACCTGTCCTGGGAGTGTTTGATGGGGACAGTGTAGAGGGAGCTTTACTCTGTATCTAACCCCGTGCTGTACCTGTCCTGGGAGTGTTTGATGGGGACAGTGTAGAGGGAGCTTTACTCTGTATCTAACCCCGTGCTGTACCTGTCCTGGGAGTGTTTGATGGGGACAGTGTAGAGGGAGCTTTACTCTGTATCTAACCCCGTGCTGTACCTGTCCTGGGAGTGTTTGATGGGGACAGTGTAGAGGGAGCTTTACTCTGTATCTAACCCCGTGCTGTACCTGTCCTGGGAGTGTTTGATGGGGACAGTGTAGAGGGAGCTTTACTCTGTATCTAACCCCGTGCTGTACCTGTCCTGGGAGTGTTTGATGGGGACAGTGTAGAGGGAGCTTTACTCTGTATCTAACCCCGTGCTGTACCTGTCCTGGGAGTGTTTGATGGGGACAGTGTAGAGGGAGCTTTACTCTGTATCTAACCCCGTGCTGTACCTGTCCTGGGAGTGTTTGATGGGGACAGTGTAGAGGGAGCTTTACTCTGTATCTAACCCCGTGCTGTACCTGTCCTGGGAGTGTTTGATGGGGACAGTGTAGAGGGAGCTTTACTCTGTATCTAACCCCGTGCTGTACCTGTCCTGGGAGTGTTTGATGGGGACAGTGTAGAGGGAGCTTTACTCTGTATCTAACCCCGTGCTGTACCTGTCCTGGGAGTGTTTGATGGGGACAGTGTAGAGGGAGCTTTACTCTGTATCTAACCCCGTGCTGTACCTGTCCTGGGAGTGTTTGATGGGGACAGTGTAGAGGGAGCTTTACTCTGTATCTAACCCCGTGCTGTACCTGTCCTGGGAGTGTTTGATGGGGACAGTGTAGAGGGAGCTTTACTCTGTATCTAACCCCGTGCTGTACCTGTCCTGGGAGTGTTTGATGGGGACAGTGTAGAGGGAGCTTTACTCTGTATCTAACCCCGTGCTGTACCTGTCCTGGGAGTGTTTGATGGGGACAGTGTAGAGGGAGCTTTACTCTGTATCTAACCCCGTGCTGTACCTGTCCTGGGAGTGTTTGATGGGGACAGTGTAGAGGGAGCTTTACTCTGTATCTAACCCCGTGCTGTACCTGTCCTGGGAGTGTTTGATGGGGACAGTGTAGAGGGAGCTTTACTCTGTATCTAACCCCGTGCTGTACCTGTCCTGGGAGTGTTTGATGGGGACAGTGTAGAGGGAGCTTTACTCTGTATCTAACCCCGTGCTGTACCTGTCCTGGGAGTGTTTGATGGGGACAGTGTAGAGGGAGCTTTACTCTGTATCTAACCCCGTGCTGTACCTGTCCTGGGAGTGTTTGATGGGGACAGTGTAGAGGGAGCTTTACTCTGTATCTAACCCCGTGCTGTACCTGTCCTGGGAGTGTTTGATGGGGACAGTGTAGAGGGAGCTTTACTCTGTATCTAACCCCGTGCTGTACCTGTCCTGGGAGTGTTTGATGGGGACAGTGTAGAGGGAGCTTTACTCTGTATCTAACCCCGTGCTGTACCTGTCCTGGGAGTGTTTGATGGGGACAGTGTAGAGGGAGCTTTACTCTGTATCTAACCCCGTGCTGTACCTGTCCTGGGAGTGTTTGATGGGGACAGTGTAGAGGGAGCTTTACTCTGTATCTAACCCCGTGCTGTACCTGTCCTGGGAGTGTTTGATGGGGACAGTGTAGAGGGAGCTTTACTCTGTATCTAACCCCGTGCTGTACCTGTCCTGGGAGTGTTTGATGGGGACAGTGTAGAGGGAGCTTTACTCTGTATCTAACCCCGTGCTGTACCTGTCCTGGGAGTGTTTGATGGGGACAGTGTAGAGGGAGCTTTACTCTGTATCTAACCCCGTGCTGTACCTGTCCTGGGAGTGTTTGATGGGGACAGTGTAGAGGGAGCTTTACTCTGTATCTAACCCCGTGCTGTACCTGTCCTGGGAGTGTTTGATGGGGACAGTGTAGAGGGAGCTTTACTCTGTATCTAACCCCGTGCTGTACCTGTCCTGGGAGTGTTTGATGGGGACAGTGTAGAGGGAGCTTTACTCTGTATCTAACCCCGTGCTGTACCTGTCCTGGGAGTGTTTGATGGGGACAGTGTAGAGGGAGCTTTACTCTGTATCTAACCCCGTGCTGTACCTGTCCTGGGAGTGTTTGATGGGGACAGTGTAGAGGGAGCTTTACTCTGTATCTAACCCCGTGCTGTACCTGTCCTGGGAGTGTTTGATGGGGACAGTGTAGAGGGAGCTTTACTCTGTATCTAACCCCGTGCTGTACCTGTCCTGGGAGTGTTTGATGGGGACAGTGTAGAGGGAGCTTTACTCTGTATCTAACCCCGTGCTGTACCTGTCCTGGGAGTGTTTGATGGGGACAGTGTAGAGGGAGCTTTACTCTGTATCTAACCCCGTGCTGTACCTGTCCTGGGAGTGTTTGATGGGGACAGTGTAGAGGGAGCTTTACTCTGTATCTAACCCCGTGCTGTACCTGTCCTGGGAGTGTTTGATGGGGACAGTGTAGAGGGAGCTTTACTCTGTATCTAACCCCGTGCTGTACCTGTCCTGGGAGTGTTTGATGGGGACAGTGTAGAGGGAGCTTTACTCTGTATCTAACCCCGTGCTGTACCTGTCCTGGGAGTGTTTGATGGGGACAGTGTAGAGGGAGCTTTACTCTGTATCTAACCCCGTGCTGTACCTGTCCTGGGAGTGTTTGATGGGGACAGTGTAGAGGGAGCTTTACTCTGTATCTAACCCCGTGCTGTACCTGTCCTGGGAGTGTTTGATGGGGACAGTGTAGAGGGAGCTTTACTCTGTATCTAACCCCGTGCTGTACCTGTCCTGGGAGTGTTTGATGGGGACAGTGTAGAGGGAGCTTTACTCTGTATCTAACCCCGTGCTGTACCTGTCCTGGGAGTGTTTGATGGGGACAGTGTAGAGGGAGCTTTACTCTGTATCTAACCCCGTGCTGTACCTGTCCTGGGAGTGTTTGATGGGGACAGTGTAGAGGGAGCTTTACTCTGTATCTAACCCCGTGCTGTACCTGTCCTGGGAGTGTTTGATGGGGACAGTGTAGAGGGAGCTTTACTCTGTATCTAACCCCGTGCTGTACCTGTCCTGGGAGTGTTTGATGGGGACAGTGTAGAGGGAGCTTTACTCTGTATCTAACCCCGTGCTGTACCTGTCCTGGGAGTGTTTGATGGGGACAGTGTAGAGGGAGCTTTACTCTGTATCTAACCCCGTGCTGTACCTGTCCTGGGAGTGTTTGATGGGGACAGTGTAGAGGGAGCTTTACTCTGTATCTAACCCCGTGCTGTACCTGTCCTGGGAGTGTTTGATGGGGACAGTGTAGAGGGAGCTTTACTCTGTATCTAACCCCGTGCTGTACCTGTCCTGGGAGTGTTTGATGGGGACAGTGTAGAGGGAGCTTTACTCTGTATCTAACCCCGTGCTGTACCTGTCCTGGGAGTGTTTGATGGGGACAGTGTAGAGGGAGCTTTACTCTGTATCTAACCCCGTGCTGTACCTGTCCTGGGAGTGTTTGATGGGGACAGTGTAGAGGGAGCTTTACTCTGTATCTAACCCCGTGCTGTACCTGTCCTGGGAGTGTTTGATGGGGACAGTGTAGAGGGAGCTTTACTCTGTATCTAACCCCGTGCTGTACCTGTCCTGGGAGTGTTTGATGGGGACAGTGTAGAGGGAGCTTTACTCTGTATCTAACCCCGTGCTGTACCTGTCCTGGGAGTGTTTGATGGGGACAGTGTAGAGGGAGCTTTACTCTGTATCTAACCCCGTGCTGTACCTGTCCTGGGAGTGTTTGATGGGGACAGTGTAGAGGGAGCTTTACTCTGTATCTAACCCCGTGCTGTACCTGTCCTGGGAGTGTTTGATGGGGACAGTGTAGAGGGAGCTTTACTCTGTATCTAACCCCGTGCTGTACCTGTCCTGGGAGTGTTTGATGGGGACAGTGTAGAGGGAGCTTTACTCTGTATCTAACCCCGTGCTGTACCTGTCCTGGGAGTGTTTGATGGGGACAGTGTAGAGGGAGCTTTACTCTGTATCTAACCCCGTGCTGTACCTGTCCTGGGAGTGTTTGATGGGGACAGTGTAGAGGGAGCTTTACTCTGTATCTAACCCCGTGCTGTACCTGTCCTGGGAGTGTTTGATGGGGACAGTGTAGAGGGAGCTTTACTCTGTATCTAACCCCGTGCTGTACCTGTCCTGGGAGTGTTTGATGGGGACAGTGTAGAGGGAGCTTTACTCTGTATCTAACCCCGTGCTGTACCTGTCCTGGGAGTGTTTGATGGGGACAGTGTAGAGGGAGCTTTACTCTGTATCTAACCCCGTGCTGTACCTGTCCTGGGAGTGTTTGATGGGGACAGTGTAGAGGGAGCTTTACTCTGTATCTAACCCCGTGTACCTGTCCTGGGAGTGTTTGATGGGGACAGTGTAGAGGGAGCTTTACTCTGTATCTAACCCCGTGCTGTACCTGTCCTGGGAGTGTTTGATGGGGACAGTGTAGAGGGAGCTTTACTCTGTATCTAACCCCGTGCTGTACCTGTCCTGGGAGTGTTTGATGGGGACAGTGTAGAGGGAGCTTTACTCTGTATCTAACCCCGTGCTGTACCTGTCCTGGGAGTGTTTGATGGGGACAGTGTAGAGGGAGCTTTACTCTGTATCTAACCCCGTGCTGTACCTGTCCTGGGAGTGTTTGATGGGGACAGTGTAGAGGGAGCTTTACTCTGTATCTAACCCGTGCTGTACCTGTCCTGGGAGTGTTTGATGGGGACAGTGTAGAGGGAGCTTTACTCTGTATCTAACCCCGTGCTGTACCTGTCCTGGGAGTGTTTGATGGGGACAGTGTAGAGGGAGCTTTACTCTGTATCTAACCCCGTGCTGTACCTGTCCTGGGAGTGTTTGATGGGGACAGTGTAGAGGGAGCTTTACTCTGTATCTAACCCCGTGCTGTACCTGTCCTGGGAGTGTTTGATGGGGACAGTGTAGAGGGAGCTTTACTCTGTATCTAACCCCGTGCTGTACCTGTCCTGGGAGTGTTTGATGGGGACAGTGTAGAGGGAGCTTTACTCTGTATCTAACCCCGTGCTGTACCTGTCCTGGGAGTGTTTGATGGGGACAGTGTAGAGGGAGCTTTACTCTGTATCTAACCCGTGCTGTACCTGTCCTGGGAGTGTTTGATGGGGACAGTGTAGAGGGAGCTTTACTCTGTATCTAACCCCGTGCTGTACCTGTCCTGGGAGTGTTTGATGGGGACAGTGTAGAGGGAGCTTTACTCTGTATCTAACCCCGTGCTGTACCTGTCCTGGGAGTGTTTGATGGGGACAGTGTAGAGGGAGCTTTACTCTGTATCTAACCCCGTGCTGTACCTGTCCTGGGAGTGTTTGATGGGGACAGTGTAGAGGGAGCTTTACTCTGTATCTAACCCCGTGCTGTACCTGTCCTGGGAGTGTTTGATGGGGACAGTGTAGAGGGAGCTTTACTCTGTATCTAACCCCGTGCTGTACCTGTCCTGGGAGTGTTTGATGGGGACAGTGTAGAGGGAGCTTTACTCTGTATCTAACCCCGTGCTGTACCTGTCCTGGGAGTGTTTGATGGGGACAGTGTAGAGGGAGCTTTACTCTGTATCTAACCCCGTGCTGTACCTGTCCTGGGAGTGTTTGATGGGGACAGTGTAGAGGGAGCTTTACTCTGTATCTAACCCCGTGCTGTACCTGTCCTGGGAGTGTTTGATGGGGACAGTGTAGAGGGAGCTTTACTCTGTATCTAACCCCGTGCTGTACCTGTCCTGGGAGTGTTTGATGGGGACAGTGTAGAGGGAGCTTTACTCTGTATCTAACCCCGTGCTGTACCTGTCCTGGGAGTGTTTGATGGGGACAGTGTAGAGGGAGCTTTACTCTGTATCTAACCCGTGCTGTACCTGTCCTGGGAGTGTTTGATGGGGACAGTGTAGAGGGAGCTTTACTCTGTATCTAACCCCGTGCTGTACCTGTCCTGGGAGTGTTTGATGGGGACAGTGTAGAGGGAGCTTTACTCTGTATCTAACCCCGTGCTGTACCTGTCCTGGGAGTGTTTGATGGGGACAGTGTAGAGGGAGCTTTACTCTGTATCTAACCCCGTGCTGTACCTGTCCTGGGAGTGTTTGATGGGACAGTGTAGAGGGAGCTTTACTCTGTATCTAACCCCGTGCTGTACCTGTCCTGGGAGTGTTTGATGGGGACAGTGTAGAGGGAGCTTTACTCTGTATCTAACCCCGTGCTGTACCTGTCCTGGGAGTGTTTGATGGGGACAGTGTAGAGGGAGCTTTACTCTGTATCTAACCCCGTGCTGTACCTGTCCTGGGAGTGTTTGATGGGGACAGTGTAGAGGGAGCTTTACTCTGTATCTAACCCCGTGCTGTACCTGTCCTGGGAGTGTTTGATGGGGACAGTGTAGAGGGAGCTTTACTCTGTATCTAACCCCGTGCTGTACCTGTCCTGGGAGTGTTTGATGGGGACAGTGTAGAGGGAGCTTTACTCTGTATCTAACCCCGTGCTGTACCTGTCCTGGGAGTGTTTGATGGGGACAGTGTAGAGGGAGCTTTACTCTGTATCTAACCCGTGCTGTACCTGTCCTGGGAGTGTTTGATGGGGACAGTGTAGAGGGAGCTTTACTCTGTATCTAACCCCGTGCTGTACCTGTCCTGGGAGTGTTTGATGGGGACAGTGTAGAGGGAGCTTTACTCTGTATCTAACCCCGTGCTGTACCTGTCCTGGGAGTGTTTGATGGGGACAGTGTAGAGGGAGCTTTACTCTGTATCTAACCCCGTGCTGTACCTGTCCTGGGAGTGTTTGATGGGGACAGTGTAGAGGGAGCTTTACTCTGTATCTAACCCCGTGCTGTACCTGTCCTGGGAGTGTTTGATGGGGACAGTGTAGAGGGAGCTTTACTCTGTATCTAACCCCGTGCTGTACCTGTCCTGGGAGTGTTTGATGGGGACAGTGTAGAGGGAGCTTTACTCTGTATCTAACCCCGTGCTGTACCTGTCCTGGGAGTGTTTGATGGGGACAGTGTAGAGGGAGCTTTACTCTGTATCTAACCCCGTGCTGTACCTGTCCTGGGAGTGTTTGATGGGGACAGTGTAGAGGGAGCTTTACTCTGTATCTAACCCCGTGCTGTACCTGTCCTGGGAGTGTTTGATGGGGACAGTGTAGAGGGAGCTTTACTCTGTATCTAACCCCGTGCTGTACCTGTCCTGGGAGTGTTTGATGGGGACAGTGTAGAGGGAGCTTTACTCTGTATCTAACCCCGTGCTGTACCTGTCCTGGGAGTGTTTGATGGGGACAGTGTAGAGGGAGCTTTACTCTGTATCTAACCCCGTGCTGTACCTGTCCTGGGAGTGTTTGATGGGGACAGTGTAGAGGGAGCTTTACTCTGTATCTAACCCCGTGCTGTACCTGTCCTGGGAGTGTTTGATGGGGACAGTGTAGAGGGAGCTTTACTCTGTATCTAACCCCGTGCTGTACCTGTCCTGGGAGTGTTTGATGGGGACAGTGTAGAGGGAGCTTTACTCTGTATCTAACCCCGTGCTGTACCTGTCCTGGGAGTGTTTGATGGGGACAGTGTAGAGGGAGCTTTACTCTGTATCTAACCCCGTGCTGTACCTGTCCTGGGAGTGTTTGATGGGGACAGTGTAGAGGGAGCTTTACTCTGTATCTAACCCCGTGCTGTACCTGTCCTGGGAGTGTTTGATGGGGACAGTGTAGAGGGAGCTTTACTCTGTATCTAACCCCGTGCTGTACCTGTCCTGGGAGTGTTTGATGGGGACAGTGTAGAGGGAGCTTTACTCTGTATCTAACCCCGTGCTGTACCTGTCCTGGGAGTGTTTGATGGGGACAGTGTAGAGGGAGCTTTACTCTGTATCTAACCCCGTGCTGTACCTGTCCTGGGAGTGTTTGATGGGGACAGTGTAGAGGGAGCTTTACTCTGTATCTAACCCCGTGCTGTACCTGTCCTGGGAGTGTTTGATGGGGACAGTGTAGAGGAGCTTTACTCTGTATCTAACCCCGTGCTGTACCTGTCCTGGGAGTGTTTGATGGGGACAGTGTAGAGGGAGCTTTACTCTGTATCTAACCCCGTGCTGTACCTGTCCTGGGAGTGTTTGATGGGGACAGTGTAGAGGGAGCTTTACTCTGTATCTAACCCGTGCTGTACCTGTCCTGGGAGTGTTTGATGGGGACAGTGTAGAGGGAGCTTTACTCTGTATCTAACCCCGTGCTGTACCTGTCCTGGGAGTGTTTGATGGGGACAGTGTAGAGGGAGCTTTACTCTGTATCTAACCCCGTGCTGTACCTGTCCTGGGAGTGTTTGATGGGGACAGTGTAGAGGGAGCTTTACTCTGTATCTAACCCCGTGCTGTACCTGTCCTGGGAGTGTTTGATGGGGACAGTGTAGAGGGAGCTTTACTCTGTATCTAACCCCGTGCTGTACCTGTCCTGGGAGTGTTTGATGGGGACAGTGTAGAGGGAGCTTTACTCTGTATCTAACCCCGTGCTGTACCTGTCCTGGGAGTGTTTGATGGGGACAGTGTAGAGGGAGCTTTACTCTGTATCTAACCCCGTGCTGTACCTGTCCTGGGAGTGTTTGATGGGGACAGTGTAGAGGGAGCTTTACTCTGTATCTAACCCCGTGCTGTACCTGTCCTGGGAGTGTTTGATGGGGACAGTGTAGAGGGAGCTTTACTCTGTATCTAACCCCGTGCTGTACCTGTCCTGGGAGTGTTTGATGGGGACAGTGTAGAGGGAGCTTTACTCTGTATCTAACCCCGTGCTGTACCTGTCCTGGGAGTGTTTGATGGGGACAGTGTAGAGGGAGCTTTACTCTGTATCTAACCCCGTGCTGTACCTGTCCTGGGAGTGTTTGATGGGGACAGTGTAGAGGGAGCTTTACTCTGTATCTAACCCCGTGCTGTACCTGTCCTGGGAGTGTTTGATGGGGACAGTGTAGAGGGAGCTTTACTCTGTATCTAACCCCGTGCTGTACCTGTCCTGGGAGTGTTTGATGGGGACAGTGTAGAGGGAGCTTTACTCTGTATCTAACCCCGTGCTGTACCTGTCCTGGGAGTGTTTGATGGGGACAGTGTAGAGGGAGCTTTACTCTGTATCTAACCCCGTGCTGTACCTGTCCTGGGAGTGTTTGATGGGGACAGTGTAGAGGGAGCTTTACTCTGTATCTAACCCCGTGCTGTACCTGTCCTGGGAGTGTTTGATGGGGACAGTGTAGAGGGAGCTTTACTCTGTATCTAACCCCGTGCTGTACCTGTCCTGGGAGTGTTTGATGGGGACAGTGTAGAGGGAGCTTTACTCTGTATCTAACCCCGTGCTGTACCTGTCCTGGGAGTGTTTGATGGGGACAGTGTAGAGGGAGCTTTACTCTGTATCTAACCCCGTGCTGTACCTGTCCTGGGAGTGTTTGATGGGGACAGTGTAGAGGGAGCTTTACTCTGTATCTAACCCCGTGCTGTACCTGTCCTGGGAGTGTTTGATGGGGACAGTGTAGAGGGAGCTTTACTCTGTATCTAACCCCGTGCTGTACCTGTCCTGGGAGTGTTTGATGGGGACAGTGTAGAGGGAGCTTTACTCTGTATCTAACCCCGTGCTGTACCTGTCCTGGGAGTGTTTGATGGGGACAGTGTAGAGGGAGCTTTACTCTGTATCTAACCCCGTGCTGTACCTGTCCTGGGAGTGTTTGATGGGGACAGTGTAGAGGGAGCTTTACTCTGTATCTAACCCCGTGCTGTACCTGTCCTGGGAGTGTTTGATGGGGACAGTGTAGAGGGAGCTTTACTCTGTATCTAACCCCGTGCTGTACCTGTCCTGGGAGTGTTTGATGGGGACAGTGTAGAGGGAGCTTTACTCTGTATCTAACCCCGTGCTGTACCTGTCCTGGGAGTGTTTGATGGGGACAGTGTAGAGGGAGCTTTACTCTGTATCTAACCCCGTGCTGTACCTGTCCTGGGAGTGTTTGATGGGGACAGTGTAGAGGGAGCTTTACTCTGTATCTAACCCCGTGCTGTACCTGTCCTGGGAGTGTTTGATGGGGACAGTGTAGAGGGAGCTTTACTCTGTATCTAACCCCGTGCTGTACCTGTCCTGGGAGTGTTTGATGGGGACAGTGTAGAGGGAGCTTTACTCTGTATCTAACCCCGTGCTGTACCTGTCCTGGGAGTGTTTGATGGGGACAGTGTAGAGGGAGCTTTACTCTGTATCTAACCCCGTGCTGTACCTGTCCTGGGAGTGTTTGATGGGGACAGTGTAGAGGGAGCTTTACTCTGTATCTAACCCCGTGCTGTACCTGTCCTGGGAGTGTTTGATGGGGACAGTGTAGAGGGAGCTTTACTCTGTATCTAACCCCGTGCTGTACCTGTCCTGGGAGTGTTTGATGGGGACAGTGTAGAGGGAGCTTTACTCTGTATCTAACCCCGTGCTGTACCTGTCCTGGGAGTGTTTGATGGGGACAGTGTAGAGGGAGCTTTACTCTGTATCTAACCCCGTGCTGTACCTGTCCTGGGAGTGTTTGATGGGGACAGTGTAGAGGGAGCTTTACTCTGTATCTAACCCCGTGCTGTACCTGTCCTGGGAGTGTTTGATGGGGACAGTGTAGAGGGAGCTTTACTCTGTATCTAACCCCGTGCTGTACCTGTCCTGGGAGTGTTTGATGGGGACAGTGTAGAGGGAGCTTTACTCTGTATCTAACCCCGTGCTGTACCTGTCCTGGGAGTGTTTGATGGGGACAGTGTAGAGGGAGCTTTACTCTGTATCTAACCCCGTGCTGTACCTGTCCTGGGAGTGTTTGATGGGGACAGTGTAGAGGGAGCTTTACTCTGTATCTAACCCCGTGCTGTACCTGTCCTGGGAGTGTTTGATGGGGACAGTGTAGAGGGAGCTTTACTCTGTATCTAACCCCGTGCTGTACCTGTCCTGGGAGTGTTTGATGGGGACAGTGTAGAGGGAGCTTTACTCTGTATCTAACCCCGTGCTGTACCTGTCCTGGGAGTGTTTGATGGGGACAGTGTAGAGGGAGCTTTACTCTGTATCTAACCCCGTGCTGTACCTGTCCTGGGAGTGTTTGATGGGGACAGTGTAGAGGGAGCTTTACTCTGTATCTAACCCCGTGCTGTACCTGTCCTGGGAGTGTTTGATGGGGACAGTGTAGAGGGAGCTTTACTCTGTATCTAACCCCGTGCTGTACCTGTCCTGGGAGTGTTTGATGGGGACAGTGTAGAGGGAGCTTTACTCTGTATCTAACCCCGTGCTGTACCTGTCCTGGGAGTGTTTGATGGGGACAGTGTAGAGGGAGCTTTACTCTGTATCTAACCCCGTGCTGTACCTGTCCTGGGAGTGTTTGATGGGGACAGTGTAGAGGGAGCTTTACTCTGTATCTAACCCCGTGCTGTACCTGTCCTGGGAGTGTTTGATGGGGACAGTGTAGAGGGAGCTTTACTCTGTATCTAACCCCGTGCTGTACCTGTCCTGGGAGTGTTTGATGGGGACAGTGTAGAGGGAGCTTTACTCTGTATCTAACCCCGTGCTGTACCTGTCCTGGGAGTGTTTGATGGGGACAGTGTAGAGGGAGCTTTACTCTGTATCTAACCCCGTGCTGTACCTGTCCTGGGAGTGTTTGATGGGGACAGTGTAGAGGGAGCTTTACTCTGTATCTAACCCCGTGCTGTACCTGTCCTGGGAGTGTTTGATGGGGACAGTGTAGAGGGAGCTTTACTCTGTATCTAACCCCGTGCTGTACCTGTCCTGGGAGTGTTTGATGGGGACAGTGTAGAGGGAGCTTTACTCTGTATCTAACCCCGTGCTGTACCTGTCCTGGGAGTGTTTGATGGGGACAGTGTAGAGGGAGCTTTACTCTGTATCTAACCCCGTGCTGTACCTGTCCTGGGAGTGTTTGATGGGGACAGTGTAGAGGGAGCTTTACTCTGTATCTAACCCCGTGCTGTACCTGTCCTGGGAGTGTTTGATGGGGACAGTGTAGAGGGAGCTTTACTCTGTATCTAACCCCGTGCTGTACCTGTCCTGGGAGTGTTTGATGGGGACAGTGTAGAGGGAGCTTTACTCTGTATCTAACCCCGTGCTGTACCTGTCCTGGGAGTGTTTGATGGGGACAGTGTAGAGGGAGCTTTACTCTGTATCTAACCCCGTGCTGTACCTGTCCTGGGAGTGTTTGATGGGGACAGTGTAGAGGGAGCTTTACTCTGTATCTAACCCGTGCTGTACCTGTCCTGGGAGTGTTTGATGGGGACAGTGTAGAGGGAGCTTTACTCTGTATCTAACCCCGTGCTGTACCTGTCCTGGGAGTGTTTGATGGGGACAGTGTAGAGGGAGCTTTACTCTGTATCTAACCCCGTGCTGTACCTGTCCTGGGAGTGTTTGATGGGGACAGTGTAGAGGGAGCTTTACTCTGTATCTAACCCCGTGCTGTACCTGTCCTGGGAGTGTTTGATGGGGACAGTGTAGAGGGAGCTTTACTCTGTATCTAACCCCGTGCTGTACCTGTCCTGGGAGTGTTTGATGGGGACAGTGTAGAGGGAGCTTTACTCTGTATCTAACCCCGTGCTGTACCTGTCCTGGGAGTGTTTGATGGGGACAGTGTAGAGGGAGCTTTACTCTGTATCTAACCCCGTGCTGTACCTGTCCTGGGAGTGTCTGATGGGGACAGTGTAGAGGGTTCTTTACTCTGTATCTAACCCCGTGCTGTACCTGTCCTGGGAGTGTTTGATGGGGACAGTGTAGAGGGAGCTTTACTCTGTATCTAACCCCGGAATTGTACCTGTCCTGGGAGTGTTTGATGGGGATAGTGTAGAAGGAGCTTTACTCTGTATCTAACACCGGCTGTACCTGTCCTAGGAGTGTTTGTTGGGACAGAACATAGGGAGCTTTACTCTGTATCTAACCCCGTGCTGTACCTGTCCTGGGAGTGTTTGATGGGGACAGTGTAGAGGGAGCTTTACTCTGTATCTAACCCCGTGCTGTACCTGTCCTGGGAGTGTTTGATGGGGACAGTGTAGAGGGAGCTTTTCTCTGTATCTAACCCCGTGCTGTACCTGTCCTGGGAGTGTTTGATGGGGACAGTGTAGAGGGAGTTTACTCTGTACTCTCCACAGTGTTTGCGGGTATCAGTAGTCCCACACCTTGGTGATTACTGCTGTTTACTCATCCCACTTCCCGGTGATGGATGTTGTGTACTCACTCCCACACCCCACTTGTACATGCATTTTTTTGGGAACAGTGAGAGAAAATGCTTATCTTACTGCTGTGTACAATCAGTAACTCTTCACTGGCTTACTCTGTTACAATCTGTCCCAACCCCCATGTCTTTACTAAGGCCAGCTGTACTAATGCTGTGTAATTCACCTTTCCAGTGGTATTGACTTTGCATAATTAAATAGACACACTGGAATGAACCAGTCTTGTAGATAATGGTACAGAGTTCCCAGCAAATGCAGTGTGGATGGGGCCAGATGTTACCTAGTAGGGCTCTTTTCTTTGTTACTCTGTGTAAATAGTCACTCCCACTGTGCATTCAGTGTCAAATCTGGTCCCATCCCCAAAGTTGCTTGTACATATGGTCCCATTCCCACAATGTTCTGCTGAGTCAATGTGTCTGATTCCTTGTGGAGCTCTGTGTCAAGAATTGAATCCCATGTGGACCTGGTAGCACCATTCCCCCTATTACCTGGTTATTGCAGTGGACATGTATTCAGCACATGTAAAACTGCTTTGTACAATCTGTTCAATTTTGAAATGGTAGCAATGGTGGGAGGTGATGGCATAATGGTATTGTAGTGCATTGTGGCTAGGCCAGTCATCCCAGAGACCCAGGGTAATTTCCTGGGGGCCCGAGTTTGAATCCTGCCACCACAGATGGTGGAATTTGAATTCAATGAAAATCTTGATGACCATGGAACCAATGTCCATTGTTGTAAAAACCCATCTGGTTCACTAATATCCTTTACAGAAAGGAATCTGGCACACTTACCTGGTCTGGCCTACATGTGACTCCAGACCCACAGCAATGTGGTTGACACTTAACCAGCAATGACCTAGGCACTAGAACAGGCCTTTCACTGTCACTGGGTCAAAATCCTTGAACTCCCGACCTAACACCACATGGACTGCAGCAGTTCAAGATTCAGCACACCACCACCTTCTCAAGGGCAACTAGGGACAGGCAATAAATTCTGGCCCAGCTCACATTCCGGGAATGAATAAAAAAAATCTCTATATATTTTAGGTCTTATTCCCTCAGACGAAAATGGATGAAGTCAACAAATGGATGGACCCTCATCCGTTAAATACCTTTATTTTTGTGTTTATTGTTACCCTTCCTCACTATCAACCTTTTATCTTTGATGATTTTTGTCCATACACAACTTCCAAACCTGCCCTACCATCCGAGGAAGTTACACTGAACATCACTGGCGACAAACGGGGACCCGACCAAACTGACATTCCCCCAACATACCTAACAGCTTTATCGTGTGGACCACCTCCAACCACAACATGGCGTTGACACCCTCCAAAGTGACTGCGCAACCATTGCTCCTGATTATACGATGTGTTCATACTGGCAATGACCTTCAGCCAGGTATGATGCAGCATAATAGATGGTGACAAGCTGCACAGTGTCAAAAAATGACTGTCTTCTGTGTTACAAAACATAATAAAGTGTCATTGACACCCACTCTAGTGATGGTGAAGAAACACATCGATGCGTGAGAGAGGTAGCTCTCTAATGTGCTGCCCAGAGGGACCCCCACATTCTGAGGAATTACTACCAGCCACGGATTGAAAAACACTCCAACTTCACCAACAAGGTGTTGCCTCGTTCACACGGAGGAATAAAGCATCCCGAGTGTTTCTCACACACCAGCTCACCCACTTTTTAGAGATCACTTTGAAGATTTAAATTTTCACCAACACTTAGATGACCTTAGGGTCAGAACAATTGTTTTCTTGCCAAGATTGTGAAGCTATTTCTGTTAGGCAGAGAGAATTCAACAGAGCAAACACGCACAAAAAAAACATTGATACAGGGATTCAAGAATTTCAAGTACAAATGAATGCACATCATATCCTGATGTTCACACAAATTGACCACTAGAGGCCACACTAGCTCTAAGAACAGAGCATCCTTTTTCCATCTGGAGCATTGGAAAGTTCTATTGAATCAAGGTTGGGGGGGCGGGGTGGGGGGGGGGTGAACGAATTGCCTCAGCCTGTGAAAGGTTTAGAAAAGGTAGATAGAATAAAATACAGCTAAAGGTACTGGTGGGCTCAATACTTACACTTTCACAGAAACAAAACAACAGAGAGTCCTGGACAGCCGTACATTTCCAGACAGCGAGCCAGACATAGAATTTTTTGTATTATTCATCTCCGTGATGTGGGCGTCGCTGGTGAGGCCAGCGTTTATTGCCCATCCCTAATTGCCCTTGAGAAGGTGGTGGTGAGCAGCCCTTCCTCAGAGCAAGGGCAAACAGAAGATAGCTGAAAAGGTAGAAGTAATAGGAAATGAGAGTAAATTGACCATTAATGTAAACACAGATTGCAAGAACGTTTTATCAGTATATAAATATAAAAAGAATAGTTAAAGTTAACTTTGGCCCATGAGAGTCAGAGTCAGGAGAAATTATCATGGGGAATAAGGAAATGGCCAAGGCATTGAATAAATATTGTTTGTCTCTCTTCACAGTAGAAAACACAAGTCTTATTCCAAAACCAGATAAAAAGAGTGAGGAAATTATGAAAATTAATATCCACAGAGAAAGGTATTGGAAAAACTTAAGGCACTGAAATCTGACAAATCCCAAGGGTCTGATGGCTTACACCCTAAGGTTCTGAGGGAGATCGCTGCAGAGATAGTGGATACACTGGCTGTGATTTTCCAGAATTCCTTGGATTCAGTAACGGTTCCATCAGAATGGAAGTTGGCAAATGTCACTCTGCTTTTGGAGAAAGGAGGTGGAGATAAAACATGGAAGAACAGACCAGTTAGCCAAAAGTCCGTTTTTGGGGAAATTCTGGAATCTATTGTTAACAGTGCACTTAGAAAAGCGTAGGACAACTAAAACAAGTCAACATGATTTAATACAGGGAAAGGTTGAGAATGTGACTAGTAAGGTAGATAAAGGGGAATCAGTAGATGTAGTGTATCTGGATTTCCAAAAGGCTTTCGGTAAGGTGTCACCCGGAAGGGTAATAGGCAAGAAACATCTGCATGGAGTTGGTGGTATATTATTAGCATGGATTGAGGATTAGTTCACAGTTAGGAAACAGAGAGTGGACAATCTATACTAATGACTTAGACAAAGAGGAAGAGAGTAAGGTACCAAAGTTCGCTGATGATACAAATGTAGCTGGAAAAGTAAGCTGTGGGGAGTATACAGAGAGGCTGCAAAGAGATAAAGGCAGGTTAAAGAGCGACCAACAGCTGGATTCCAAAGGAAGGAAGTGTGAAGTTAATCACTTTGGTCAAAGGAATCGAGAAGACGATTTTTTTTCTAAACGACAAGTAACTTATAAGTTTTGATTTTTTTAAGAGAATTGGGGAAGTAAGTCCAGGGAAGTATTAACATACAGGCACAGCAAGCAATTAGGAAAGCAAACGGAAATGTGCCTGTTATTGCAACAAGACTGGAGTGCAGGAATAAAAAGTCTTGCTAGAATTATACAGGTTTTTGGTGAGACCACATCTGGAGTATTATGTGCAGTTTGGGCCTCCACAGTTAAGGTAATAAATACTTGCAGTGACTATTCACTAAATTGGTTCCTGGAAGGTGGTAGTTTCCGATGATGAGAGGCTGAGCATACTGTGTTCAGAAGAATGAGAACCCAACCGCATGGAAATGTACACGATTCTGAAGGGGCCTGATAGTGTGGACAATGAGAGGTTGTTTCCATTGGTCAGGGAATCTAAAACACAGAGACACAGCCTCAGGATAATACACCAACCATTTAGAACTAAAATGAGGGTGAAATGCTAAACCAGGAGGTGTGTGAATCTTTGGAATTCCCTGCACCAGAGGCTGGTGGATGTTCCACGGTTGAATAAATTTAAGGTTAGGATAGAGAGATTTTTTGGTCTCTCAGAGAATCAATGGATATGGGGAGCAGGCAGGGAAGAGCATGTGAAGCCCAATCTCAGCCAGGGTCATCACACTCCTGACTTGTGTCTTGTAGATGGCGGACAGGCTTTGGGGGGTTCAGGAGGTGAGTTACTCTCCGCAGCTTTCCCAGCCTCTGACCTGTTCCTGGAGCCACAGCATTGACTGCTCCCAGTGCGGCTGGATGGTACAAACTCTTTCACAGCTGGTCCCACGATTGGCCTCTCCCTCTCACAATCAGGGATTAAGGTTAACCCTCTGCTTGCTGGTCCTCTGACTGTGAATATGGGCCAATGATTATACAACTGCCACACTCCCCACTGTATTTCCCACTGTGTACACACAGCCAGACTCCACACTGTGTTACCCGCTGTGTACACACAACCACATTCCCCACTGTATTTCCCACTGTGTACACACAGCCAGACTCCACACTGTGTTACCCGCTGTGTACACACAGCCACACTCCCCACTGTATTTCCCACTGTGTACACACAGCCAGATTCCACACTGTGTTACCCGCTGTGTACACACAGCCACACTCCCCACTGTATTTCCCACTGTGTACACACAGCCAGACTCCACACTGTGTTACCCGCTGTGTACACACAGCCACACTCCCCACTGTATTTCCCACTGTGTACACACAGCCACACTCCCCACTGTATTTCCCACTGTGTACACACAGCCAGACTCCACACTGTGTTACCCGCTGTGTACACACAGCCACACTCCCCACTGTATTTCCCACTGTGTACACACAGTGACACTCTCCACTGTATTTCCCACTGTGCACACACAGCCAGACTCCACACTGTGTTACCCGCTGTGTACACACAGCCAGACTCCACACTGTGTTACCCGCTGTGTACACACAGCCACACTCCAGACTGTGTTACCCGCTGTGTACACACAGCCACACTCCAGACTGTGTTACCCGCTGTGTACACACAGCCACACTCTCCACTGTATTTCCTGCTGTGTACACACAGCCACACTGCCCACCGTTTGACCCACTGTGTACACACAGCCACATTCCCCACTGTTTGACCCGCTGTGTACACACAGCCACATTCCCCACTGTTTGACCCGCTGTGTACACACAGCCACATTCCCCACTGTTTTACCCACTGTGTACACACAGCCACATTCCCCACTGTTTTACCCACTGTGTACACACAGCCACACTCCACACTGTGTTACCCGCTGTGTACACACAGCCACATTCCCCAATGTTTTCCCGCTGTGTAAACACTCCACACTGTGTTAGCTGCTGTTTATGCAAAGTCCCACTCCAGAATAAGTTTCTGTTGTGTACAATCAGTCCCACACCCCACTGTGTTACTGCTGTGTACAATCAGTCCCACACCCCACGGTGTTACTGCTGTGTACAATCAGTCCCACACCCCACTGTGTTACTGCTGTGTACAATCAGTCCCACACCCCACTGTGTTACTGCTGTGTACAATCAGTCCCACACCCCACTGTGTTACTGCTGTGTACAATCAGTCCCACAGCCCACTGTGTTACTGCTGTGTACAATCAGTCCCACAGCCCACTGTGTTACTGCTGTGTACAATCAGTCCCACAGCCCACTGTGTTACTGCTGTGTACAATCAGTCCCACACCCCACTGTGTTACTGCTGTGTACAATCAGTCCCACTCCCCACTGTGTTACTGCTGTGTACAATCAGTCCCACTCCCCACTGTGTTACTGCTGTGTACAATCAGTCCCACTCCCCACTGTGTTACTGCTGTGTACAATCAGTCCCACTCCCCACTGTGTTACTGCTGTGTACAATCAGTCCCACTCCCCACTGTGTTACTGCTGTGTACAATCAGTCCCACTCCCCACTGTGTTACTGCTGTGTACAATCAGTCCCACTCCCCACTGTGTTACTGCTGTGTACAATCAGTCCCACTCCCCACTGTGTTACTGCTGTGTGCAATCAGACCCTCTCCCCACTGTGTTACTGCTGTGTACAATCAGTCCCACTCCCCACAGTGTTACTGCTGTGTACAATCAGTCCCACTCCCCACTGTGTTACTGCTGTGTACAATCAGTCCCACTCCCCTGTGTTACTGCTGTGTACAATCAGTCCCACAGCCCACTGTGTTACTGCTGTGTACAATCAGTCCCACACCCCACTGTGTTACTGCTGTGTACAATCAGTCCCACTCCCCACTGTGTTACTGCTGTGTACAATCAGTCCCACACCCCACTGTGTTACTGCTGTGTACAATCAGTCCCACACCCCACTGTGTTACTGCTGTGTACAATCAGTCCCACACCCCACTGTGTTACTGCTGTGTACAATCAGTCCCTCACCCCACTGTGTTACTGCTGTGTACAATCAGTCCCACACCCCACTGTGTTACTGCAGTGTGCAGTCAGTCCCACTCCCCACGGTTTTACTGCTGTGTACAATCAGTCCCACACCCCACTGTGTTACTGCTGTGTACAATCAGTCCCACACCCCACTGTGTTACTGCTGTGTACAATCAGTCCCACAGCCCACTGTGTTACTGCTGTGTACAATCAGTCCCACACCCCACTGTGTTACTGCTGTGTACAATCAGTCCCACTCCCCACTGTGTTACTGCTGTGTACAATCAGTCCCACTCCCCACTGTGTTACTGCTGTGTACAATCAGTCCCACTCCCCACTGTGTTACTGCTGTGTACAATCAGTCCCACTCCCCACTGTGTTACTGCTGTGTACAATCAGTCCCATTCCCCACTGTGTTACTGCTGTGTACAATCAGTCCCACTCCCCACTGTGTTACTGCTGTGTACAATCAGTCCCACTCCCCACTGTGTTACTGCTGTGTACAATCAGTCCCACTCCCCACTGTGTTACTGCTGTGTACAATCAGTCCCACTCCCCACTGTGTTACTGCTGTGTACAATCAGTCCCTCTCCCCACTGTGTTACTGCTGTGTACAATCAGTCCCACTCCCCACTGTGTTACTGCTGTGTACAATCAGTCTCACAGCCCACTGTGTTACTGCTGTGTACAATCAGTCCCACACCCCACTGTGTTACTGCTGTGTACAATCAGTCCCACTCTCCACGGTGTTACTGCTGTGTACAATCAGTCCCACACCCCACTGTGTTACTGCTGTGTACAATCAGTCCCACTCCCCACTGTGTTACTGCTGTGTACAATCAGTCCCACACCCCACTGTGTTACTGCTGTGTACAATCAGTCCCACTCCCCACTGTGTTACTGCTGTGTACAATCAGTCCCACTCCCCACTGTGTTACTGCTGTGTACAATCAGTCCCACTCCCCACTGTGTTACTGCTGTGTACAATCAGTCCCACACCCCACTGTGTTACTGCTGTGTACAATCAGTCCCACAGCCCACTGTGTTACTGCTGTGTACAATCAGTCCCACAGCCCACTGTGTTACTGCTGTGTACAATCAGTCCCACTCTCCACTGTGTTACTGCTGTGTACAATCAGTCCCACTCTCCACTGTGTTACTGCTGTGTACAATCAGTCCCACAGCCCACTGTGTTACTGCTGTGTACAATCAGTCCCACTCCCCACTGTGTTACTGCTGTGTACAATCAGTCCCACACCCCACTGTGTTACTGCTGTGTACAATCAGTCCCACTCCCAACTGTGTTACTGCTGTGTACAATCAGTCCCACACCCCACTGTGTTACTGCTGTGTACAATCAGTCCCACTCCCCACTGTGTTACTGCTGTGTACAATCAGTCCCACTCCCCACTGTGTTACTGCTGTGTACAATCAGTCCCACAGCCCACTGTGTTACTGCTGTGTACAATCAGTCCCACTCCCCACTGTGTTACTGCTGTGTACAATCAGTCCCACAGCCCACTGTGTTACTGCTGTGTACAATCAGTCCCACTCCCCACTGTGTTACTGCTGTGTACAATCAGTCCCACACCCCACTGTGTTACTGCTGTGTACAATCAGTCCCACTCCCACTGTGTTACTGCTGTGTACAATCAGTCCCACTCCCCACTGTGTTACTGCTGTGTACAATCAGTCCCACACCCCACTGTGTTACTGCTGTGTACAATCAGTCCCACTCCCCACTGTGTTACTGCTGTGTACAATCAGTCCCACAGCCCACTGTGTTACTGCTGTGTACAATCAGTCCCACACCCCACTGTGTTACTGCTGTGTACAATCAGTCCCACACCCCACTGTGTTACTGCTGTGTACAATCAGTCCCACTCCCACTGTGTTACTGCTGTGTACAATCAGTCCCACTCCCCACTGTGTTACTGCTGTGTACAATCAGTCCCACAGCCCACTGTGTTACTGCTGTGTACAATCAGTCCCACACCCCACTGTGTTACTGCTGTGTACAATCAGTCCCACTCCCCACTGTGTTACTGCTGTGTACAATCAGTCCCACACCCACTGTGTTACTGCTGTGTACAATCAGTCCCACACCCCACTGTGTTACTGCTGTGTACAATCAGTCCCACTCCCACTGTGTTACTGCTGTGTACAATCAGTCCCACTACCCACTATGTTACTGCTGTGTACAATCAGTCCCCCAGCCCACTGTGTTACTGCTGTGTACAATCAGTCCCACTCCCCACAGTGTTACTGCTGTGTACAATCAGTCCCACTCCCTCTATGTTACTGCTGTGTACAATCAGTCCCACTCCCCACTGTGTTACTGCTGTGTACAATCAGTCCCACACCCCACTGTGTTACTGCTGTGTACAATCAGTCCCACTACCCACTATGTTACTGCGGTCTACAATCAGTCCCCCAGCCCACTGTGTTACTGCTGTGTGCAATCAGTCCCACACCCCACAGTGTTACTGCTCTGTACAATCAGTCCCACACCCCACTGTGTTACTGCTGTGTACAATCAGTCCCACACCCCACTGTGTTACTGCTGTGTACAATCAGTCCCACACCCCACTGTGTTACTGCTGTGTACAATCAGTCCCACACCCCACTGTGTTACTGCTGTGTACAATCAGTCCCACTCCCCACTGTGTTACTGCTGTGTACAATCAGTCCCACACCCCACTGTGTTACTGCTGTGTACAATCAGTCCCACACCCCACAGTGTTACTGCTCTGTACAATCAGTCCCACACCCCACTGTGTTACTGCTGTGTACAATCAGTCCCACACCCACTGTGTTACTGCTGTGTACAATCAGTCCCACACCCCACTGTGTTACTGCTGTGTACAATCAGTCCCACAGCCCACTGTGTTACTGCTGTGTACAATCAGTCCCACACCCCACTGTGTTACTGCTGTGTACAATCAGTCCCACACCCCACTGTGTTACTGCTGTGTGCAATCAGTCCCACACCCCACAGTGTTACTGCTCTGTACAATCAGTCCCACACCCCACTGTGTTACTGCTGTGTACAATCAGTCCCACTCCCCACTATGTTCCTGCTGTGTACAATCAGTACCACTCCCCACTGTGTTACTGCTGTGTACAATCAGTCCCACACCCCACTGTGTTACTGCTGTGTACAATCAGTCCCACTCTCCACGGTGTTACTGCTGTGTACAATCAGTCCCACACCCCACTGTGTTACTGCTGTGTACAATCAGTCCCTCAGCCCACTGTGTTACTGCTGTGTACAATCAGTCCCACAGCCCACTGTGTTACTGCTGTGTACAATCAGTCCCACAGCCCACTGTGTTACTGCTGTGTACAATCAGTCCCACACCCCACTGTGTTACTGCTGTGTACAATCAGTCCTACACCCCACTGTGTTTTTGCTGTGTACAATCAGTCCCACACCCCACGGTGTTACTGCTGTGTACAATCATTCCCTATCCCCCCTATTTAACTGCTGTGTGCAATCAGTCCCAGAGCCCACTTTGTTCCTGCTGTGTACAATCAGTCCCACAGCCCACTGTGTTACTGCTTTGTACAATGAGTCCCACACCCCACTGTGTTACTGCTGTGTACAATCAATACCACTCCCCACTGTGTTACAGCTGTGTACAATCAGTCCCACTCCCCACTGTGTTACTGCTGTGTACAATCAGTCCCTCTCCACACTGTGTTAATGCTGTGTACAATCAGTCCCACTCCCCACTGTGTAGAATCAGTCCCACTCCCCACTGTGTTACTGCTGTGTACAATCCGTCCCCCTCCCCACTGTGTTACTGCTGTGTACAATCAGTCGCACAACCCACTGTGTTACTGCTGTGTACAATCAGTCCTACACCCCTCTGTGTTACTGCTGTGTACAATCAGTCCCACAGCCCACTGTGTTACTGCTGTGTACAATCAGTCCCACTCTCCACTGTGTTACTGCTGTGTACATTCAGTCCCACGCCCACTGTGTTACTGCTGTGTACAATCAGTCCCACATCCCACTGTGTTAGTGCTGTGTACAATCAGTCCCACACCCCACTGTGTTACTGCTGTGTACAATCAGCCCCACTCCGAACTGTGTTACTGCTGTGTAAAGTTATTCCCGCACCCCACTGTGTTACTGCTGTCTACAATCAGTCCCTCTCCGCACTATGTTACTGCTGTGTACAATCAGTACCCCTGCCCACTGTGTTACTGCTGTGTACAATCAGTCCCACTCCCCACAGTGTTACTGCTGTGTACAATCAGTCCCACACCCCACTGTGTTACTGCTGTGTACAATCAGTCCCACACTCCACTGTGTTAGTGCTGTGTACAATCAGTCCCACTCCCCACTGTGTTACTGCTGTGTACAATCAGTCCCACAGCCCACTGTGTTACTGCTGTGTACAATCAGTCCCACAGCCCACTGTGTTACTGCTGTGTACAATCAGTCCCACTCCCCGCTATGTTACTGCTGTGTACAATCAGTCCCACAGCCCACTGTGTTACTGCTGTGTGCAATCAGTCCCACACCCCACAGTGTTACTGCTCTGTACAATCAGTCCCACACCCCACTGTGTTACTGCTGTGTACAATCAGTCCCACTCCCCACTGTGTTACTGCTGTGTACAATCAGTCCCACTCCCTCTATGTTACTGCTGTGTACAATCAGTCCCACTCCCACTGTGTTACTGCTGTGTACAATCAGTCCCACTCCCCACTGTGTTACTGCTGTGTACAATCAGTCCCACACCCCACTGTGTTACTGCTGTGTACAATCAGTCCCACACCCCACTGTGTTACTGCTGTGTACAATCAGTCCCACTCTCCACTGTGTTACTGCTGTGTACAATCAGTCCCACACCCCACTGTGTTACTGCTGTGTACAATCAGTCCCACTCCCCACTGTGTTACTGCTGTGTACAATCATTTCCACACCACACTGTGTTACTGCTGTGTACAATCAGTCCCACACCCCACTGTGTTACTGCTGTGTACAATCAGTCCCCCAGCCCACTGTGTTACTGCTGTGTACAATCAGTCCCACACCCCACTGTGTTACTGCTGTGTACAATCAGTCCCACACCCCACTGTGTTACTGCTGTGTACAATCAGTCCCACTGCCCACTGTGTTACTGCTGTGTACAATCAGTCCCACTCCCACTGTGTTACTGCTGTGTACAATCAGTCCCACAGCCCACTGTGTTACTGCTGTGTACAATCAGTCCCACTCCCCACTGTGTTACTGCTGTGTACAATCAGTCCCACACCCCACTGTGTTACTGCTGTGTACAATCAGTCCCACACCCCACTGTGTTACTGCTGTGTACAATCAGTCCCACTCCCACTGTGTTACTGCTGTGTACAATCAGTCCCACAGCCCACTGTGTTACTGCTGTGTACAATCAGTCCCACAGCCCACTGTGTTACTGCTGTGTACAATCAGTCCCACAGCCCACTGTGTTACTGCTGTGTACAATCAGTCCCACAGCCCACTGTGTTACTGCTGTGTACAATCAGTCCCACTCTCCACTGTGTTACTGCTGTGTACAATCAGTCCCACAGCCCACTGTGTTACTGCTGTGTACAATCAATCCCACACCCTCTGTGTTACTGCTGGGTACGATCAGCCCCACTCGCCACTGTGTTACTGCTGTGTACAATCAGTCCCACACCCCACTGTGTTACTGCTGTGTACAATCAATCCCACACCCCACTGTGTTACTGCTGTGTACAATCAGTCCCACTCCCCACTGTGTTACTGCTGTGTACAATCAGTCCCACACCCCACTGTGTTACTGCTGTGTACAATCAGTCCCACACCCCACTGTGTTACTGCTGTGTACAATCAGTCCCACACCCCACTGTGTTACTGCTGTGTACAATCAGTCCCACTCCCACTGTGTTACTGCTGTGTACAATCAGTCCCACTCCCCACTGTGTTACTGCTGTGTACAATCAGTCCCACACCCCACTGTGTTACTGCTGTGTACAATCAGTCCCACACCCACTGTGTTACTGCTGTGTACAATCAGTCCCACACCCCACTGTGTTACTGCTGTGTACAATCAGTCCCACACCCCACTGTGTTACTGCTGTGTACAATCAGTCCCACACCCACTGTGTTACTGCTGTGTACAATCAGTCCCACACCCACTGTGTTACTGCTGTGTACAATCAGTCCCACACTCCCACTGTGTTACTGCTGTGTACAATCAGTCCCACACCCCACTGTGTTACTGCTGTGTACAATCAGTCCCACACCCCACTGTGTTACTGCTGTGTACAATCAGTCCCACACCCCACTGTGTTACTGCTGTGTACAATCAGTCCCACACCCCACTGTGTTACTGCTGTGTACAATCAGTCCCACTCCACTCTGTGTTACTGCTGTGTACAATCAGTCCCACACCCCACTGTGTTACTGCTGTGTACAATCAGTCCCACACCCCACTGTGTTACTGCTGTGTACAATCAGTCCCACACCCCACTGTGTTACTGCTGTGTACAATCAGTCCCACTCCCCACTATGTTACTGCTGTGTACAATCAGTCCCACAGCCCACTGTGTTACTGCTGTGTACAATCAGTCCCACACCCCACTGTGTTACTGCTGTGTACAATCAGTCCCACACCCCACTGTGTTACTGCTGTGTACAATCAGTCCCACTCACCACTGTGTTACTGCTGTGTACAATCAGTCCCACACCCCACTGTGTTACTGCTGTGTACAATCAGCCCCACTTCCAACTGTGTTACTGCTGTGTACAATCAGTCCCACACCCCACTGTGTTACTGCTGTGTACAATCAGTCCCTCATCCCACTGTGTTACTGCTGTGTACAATCAGTCCAACACCCCACGCTTTTAATGCTGTGTACAATCAGTCCCACTCCCCACTGTGTTACTGCTGTGTACAATCAGTCCCACACCCCACTGTGTTACTGCTGTGTACAATCAGTCCCACTCCCCTCTGTGTTACTGCTGTGTACAATCAGTCCCACAGCCCACTGTGTTACTGCTGTGTACAATCAGTCCCACTCCCCACTGTGTTACTGCTGTGTACAATCAGTCCCACAGCCCACTGTGTTACTGCTGTGTACAATCAGTCCCACACCCCACTGTGTTACTGCTGTGTACAATCAGTCCCACTCCCCATGTGTTACTGCTGTGTACAATCAGTCCCACTCCCCACTATGTCACTGCTGTGTACAATCAGTCCCTCTCCCCACTGTGTTACTGCTGTGTACAATCAGTCCCACACCCCACTGTGTTGCTGCTGTGTACAATCAGTCCCATTCCCCACTGTGTTACTGCTGTGTACAATCAGTCCCACACCCACTGTGTTACTGCTGTGTACAATCAGTCCCACACCCACTGTGTTACTGCTGTGTACAATCAGTCCCACACCCCACGGTGTTACTGCTGTGTACAATCAGTCCCACTCCCCACTGTGTTACTGCTGTGTACAATCAGTCCCACTCCCACTGTGTTACTGCTGTGTACAATCAGTCCCACTCCCCACTGTGTTACTGCTGTGTACAATCAGTCCCACTCTCCACTGCGTTACTGCTGTGTACAATCAGTCCACTCCGCACTGTGTTACTGCTGTGTACAATCAGTCCCACACCCCATTGTTTTACTGCTGTGTACAATCGGTCCCATCTCCCCACTGTGTTACTGCTGTGTACAATCAGTCCCACAGCCCACTGTGTTACTGCTGTGTACAATCAGTCCCACACCCCACTGTGTTACTGCTGTGTACAATCAGTCCCACTCCCCACTGTGTTACTGCTGTGTACAATCAGTCCCACAGCCCACTGTGTTACTGCTGTGTACAATCAGTCCCACACCCCACTGTGTTACTGCTGTGTACAATCAGTCCCACACCCCACTGTGTTACTGCTGTGTACAATCAGTCCCACTCCCACTGTGTTACTGCTGTGTACAATCAGTCCCACACCCACTGTGTTACTGCTGTGTACAATCAGTCCCACTCCCCACTGTGTTACTGCTGTGTACAATCAGTCCCACACCCCACTGTGTTACTGCTGTGTACAATCAGTCCCACACCCCACTGTGTTACTGCTGTGTACAATCAGTCCCACACCCCACTGTGTTACTGCTGTGTACAATCAGTCCCACACCCCACTGTGTTACTGCTGTGTACAATCAGTCCCACTACCCTCGGTGTTACTGCTGTGTACAATCAGTCCCACAGCCCACTGTGTTACTGCTGTGTACAATCAATCCCACACCCCACTGTGTTACTGCTGTGTACAATCAGCCCCACTCGCCACTGTGTTACTGCTGTGTACAATCAGTCCCACACCCCACTGTGTTACTGCTGTGTACAATCAGTCCCACACCCCACTGTGTTACTGCTGTGTACAATCAGTCCCACACCCCACTGTGTTACTGCTGTGTACAATCAGTCCCACAGCCCACTGTGTTACTGCTGTGTACAATCAGTCCCACAGCCCACTGTGTTACTGCTGTGTACAATCAGTCCCACACCCCACTGTGTTACTGCTGTGTACAATCAGTCCCACACCCCACTGTGTTACTGCTGTGTACAATCAGTCCCACTCCCACTGTGTTACTGCTGTGTACAATCAGTCCCACACCCCACTGTGTTACTGCTGTGTACAATCAGTCCCACTCCCACTGTGTTACTGCTGTGTACAATCAGTCCCACACCCCACTGTGTTACTGCTGTGTACAATCAGTCCCACACCCACTGTGTTACTGCTGTGTACAATCAGTCCCACACCCCACGGTGTTACTGCTGTGTTCAATCAGTCCCACACCCCACTGTGTTACTGCTGTGTACAATCAGTCCCACACCCCACTGTGTTACTGCTGTGTACAATCAGTCCCACACCCCACTGTGTTACTGCTGTGTACAATCAGTCCCACACCCCACTGTGTTACTGCTGTGTACAATCAGTCCCACTCCCACTGTGTTACTGCTGTGTACAATCAGTCCCACACCCCACTGTGTTACTGCTGTGTACAATCAGTCCCACTCTCCACTGTGTTACTGCTGTGTACAATCAGTCCCACTCCCACTGTGTTACTGCTGTGTACAATCAGTCCCACACCCCACTGTGTTACTGCTGTGTACAATCAGTCCCACACCCCACTGTGTTACTGCTGTGTACAATCAGTCCCACACCCCACTGTGTTACTGCTGTGTACAATCAGTCTCACAGCCCACTGTGTTACTGCTGTGTACAATCAGTCCCACATGCCACTGTGTTACTGCTGTGTACAATCAGTCCCTCTTCCCACTGTGTTACTGCTGTGTACAATCAGTCCCACTCCCCACTGTGTTAGTGCTGTGTACAATCAGTCCCACACCCCACTGTGTTACTGCTGTGTACAATCAGTCCCACACCCCACGGTGTTACTGCTGTGTACAATCAGTCCCACACCCCACTGTGTTACTGCTGTGTACAATCAGTCCCACTCCCCACTGTGTTACTGCTGTGTACAATCAGTCCCACTCCCACTGTGTTACTGCTGTGTACAATCAGTCCCACACCCACTGTGTTACTGCTGTGTACAATCAGTCCCACACCCCACTGTGTTACTGCTGTGTACAATCAGTCCCACACCCCACTGTGTTACTGCTGTGTACAATCAGTCCCACACCCCACTGTGTTACTGCTGTGTACAATCAGTCCCACTCCCCACTGTGTTACTGCTGTGTACAATCAGTCCCACACCCCACTGTGTTACTGCTGTGTACAATCAGTCCCACACCCCACTGTGTTACTGCTGTGTACAATCAGTCCCACTCCCCACTGTGTTACTGCTGTGTACAATCAGTCCCACACCCACTGTGTTACTGCTGTGTACAATCAGTCCCACACCCCACTGTGTTACTGCTGTGTACAATCAGTCCCACACCCCACTGTGTTACTGCTGTGTACAATCAGTCCCACTCCCCACTGTGTTACTGCTGTGTACAATCAGTCCCACACCCCACTGTGTTACTGCTGTGTACAATCAGTCCCACACCCCACTGTGTTACTGCTGTGTACAATCAGTCCCACACCCCACTGTGTTACTGCTGTGTACAATCAGTCCCACTCCCCACTGTGTTACTGCTGTGTACAATCAGTCCCACTCCCACTGTGTTACTGCTGTGTACAATCAGTCCCACACCCCACTGTGTTACTGCTGTGTACAATCAGTCCCACACCCCACTGTGTTACTGCTGTGTACAATCAGTCCCACTCCCCACTGTGTTACTGCTGTGTACAATCAGTCCCACACCCCACTGTGTTACTGCTGTGTACAATCAGTCCCACTCCCCACTGTGTTACTGCTGTGTACAATCAGTCCCACACCCCACTGTGTTACTGCTGTGTACAATCAGTCCCACTCCCCACTGTGTTACTGCTGTGTACAATCAGTCCCACTCCCACTGTGTTACTGCTGTGTACAATCAGTCCCACACCCCACTGTGTTACTGCTGTGTACAATCAGTCTCACACCCCACTGTGTTACTGCTGTGTACAATCAGTCCCACTCCCCACTCTGTTACTGCTGTGTACAATCAGTCCCACTTCCCACTGTGTTACTGCTGTGTACAATCAGTCCCACTCCCCACTGTGTTACTGCTGTGTACAATCAGTCCCACTCCCCACTGTGTTAGTGCTGTGTACAATCATTCCCACCCCGCTGTGTTACTGCTGTGTACAATCAGTCCCACACCCACTGTGTTACTGCTGTGTACAATCAGTCCCACTCCCCACTGTGTTACTGCTGTGTACAATCAGTCCCACTCCCCACTGTGTTACTGCTGTGTACAATCAGTCCCACACCCACTGTGTTACTGCTGTGTACAATCAGTCCCACTCCCCTCTATGTTACTGCTGTGTACAATCAGTCCCACTCACCACTGTGTTAGTGCTGTGTACAATCAGTCCCACTCCCACTGTGTTACTGCTGTGTACAATCAGTCCCACACCCCACTGTGTTACTGCTGTGTACAATCAGTCCCACTCCCCACTGTGTTACTGCTGTGTACAATCAGTCCCACACCCCACTGTGTTACTGCTGTGTACAATCAGTCCCACACCCACTGTGTTACTGCTGTGTACAATCAGTCCCACTCCCCACTGTGTTACTGCTGTGTACAATCAGTCCCACACCCCACTGTGTTACTGCTGTGTACAATCAGTCCCACACCCCACTGTGTTACTGCTGTGTACAATCAGTCCCACAGCCCACTGTGTTACTGCTGTGTACAATCAGTCCCACAGCCCACTGTGTTACTGCTGTGTACAATCAGTCCCACACCCCACTGTGTTACTGCTGTGTACAATCAGTCCCACACCCCACTGTGTTACTGCTGTGTACAATCAGTCCCACTCTCCACTGTGTTACTGCTG
This sequence comes from Carcharodon carcharias, assembly GCF_017639515.1. Lineage (NCBI taxonomy): Eukaryota > Metazoa > Chordata > Chondrichthyes > Lamniformes > Lamnidae > Carcharodon > Carcharodon carcharias. The sequence goes on from NW_024470719.1 coordinate 270,127, forward strand.
TGTACAATCAGTCCCACACCCCACTGTGTTACTGCTGTGTACAATCAGTCCCACACCCCTCGGTGTTAATGCTGTGTACAATCTGTCCCACTCCCCACTGTGTTACTGCTGGGTACGATCAGCCCCACTCGCCCCTGTGTTACTGCTGTGTACAATCAGTCCCACACCCCACTGTGTTACTGCTGTGTACAATCAGTCCCACACCCCACTGTGTTACTGCTGTGTACAATCAGTCCCACTCCCCACTGTGTTACTGCTGTGTACAATCAGTCCCACTCCCCACTGTGTTACTGCTGTGTACAATCAGTCCCACACCCCACTGTGTTACTGCTGTGTACAATCAGTCCCACACCCCACTGTGTTACTGCTGTGTACAATCAGTCCCACACCCCACTGTGTTACTGCTGTGTACAATCAGTCCCACACCCCACTGTGTTACTGCTGTGTACAATCAGTCCCACTCGCCACTGTGTTACTGCTGTGTACAATCAGTCCCACACCCCACTGTGTTACTGCTGTGTACAATCAGTCCCACACCCCACTGTGTTACTGCTGTGTACAATCAGTCCCACTCCCCACTATGTTACTGCTGTGTACAATCAGTCCCACACCCCACTGTGTTACTGCTGTGTACAATCAGTCCCACTCCCACTGTGTTACTGCTGTGTACAATCAGTCCCACACCCCACTGTGTTACTGCTGTGTACAATCAGTCCCACACCCCACTGTGTTACTGCTGTGTACAATCAGTCCCACTCCCCACTGTGTTACTGCTGTGTACAATCAGTCCCACACCCCACTGTGTTACTGCTGTGTACAATCAGTCCCACTCCCCACTGTGTTACTGCTGTGTACAATCAGTCCCACACCCCACTGTGTTACTGCTGTGTACAATCAGTCCCACACCCCACTGTGTTACTGCTGTGTACAATCAGTCCCACACCCCACTGTGTTACTGCTGTGTACAATCAGTCCCACACCCCACTGTGTTACTGCTGTGTACAATCAGTCCCACACCCCACTGTGTTACTGCTGTGTACAATCAGTCCCACACCCCACTGTGTTACTGCTGTGTACAATCAGTCCCACTCCCCACTGTGTTACTGCTGTGTACAATCAGTCGCACAATCCACTTTATTACTGCAGTGTGCAGTCAGTCCCACTCCCCCGGTGTTACTGCTGTGTACAATCAGTCCCACACCCCACTGTGTTACTGCTGCGTACAATCAGTCCCACACCCCACTGTGTTACTGCTGTGTACAATCAGTCCCACACCCCACTGTGTTACTGCTGTGTACAATCAGTCCCACTCCCCACTGTGTTACTGCTGTGTACAATCAGTCCCACACCCCACTGTGTTACTGCTGTGTACAATCAGTCCCACACCCCACTGTGTTACTGCTGTGTACAATCAGTCCCACACCCCACTGTGTTACTGCTGTGTACAATCAGTCCCACTCCCACTGTGTTACTGCTGTGTACAATCAGTCCCACATCCCCACTGTGTTACTGCTGTGTACAATCAGTCCCACACCCCACTGTGTTACTGCTGTGTACAATCAGTCCCACAGCGCACTGTGTTACTGCTGTGTACAATCAGTCCCACACCCCACTGTGTTACTGCTGTGTACAATCAGTCCCACAGCCCACTGTGTTACTGCTGTGTACAATCAGTCCCACACCCCACTGTGTTACTGTGTACAATCAGTCCTACACCCCACTGTGTTACTGCTGTGTACAATCAGTCCCACACCCCACGGTGTTACTGCTGTGTACAATCTGTCCCACTCCCCACTGTGTTACTGCTGTGTACAATCAGTCCCACACCCACTGTGTTACTGCTGTGTACAATCAGTCCCACTCCCCACTGTGTTACTGCTGTGTACAATCAGTCCCACACCCACTGTGTTACTGCTGTGTACAATCAGTCCCACTCCTCTCTATGTTACTGCTGTGTACAATCAGTCCCACTCTCCACAGTGTTACTGCTGTGTACAATCAGTCCCACACCCCACTGTGTTACTGCTGTGTACAATCAGTCCCACACCCCACTGTGTTACTGCTGTGTACAATCAGTCCCACTCCCACTGTGTTACTGCTGTGTACAATCAGTCCCACACCCACTGTGTTACTGCTGTGTACAATCAGTCCCACACCCCACTGTGTTACTGCTGTGTACAATCAGTCCCACTCCCCACTGTGTTACTGCTGTGTACAATCAGTCCCACTCCCCACTGTGTTACTGCTGTGTACAATCAGTCCCACACCCCACTGTGTTACTGCTGTGTACAATCAGTCCCACTCCCCACTGTGTTACTGCTGTGTACAATCAGTCCCACTCCCCACTGTGTTACTGCTGTGTACAATCAGTCCCACACCCACTGTGTTACTGCTGTGTACAATCAGTCCCACACCCCACTGTGTTACTGCTGTGTACAATCAGTCCCACACCCCACTGTGTTACTGCTGTGTACAATCAGTCCCACACCCCACTGTGTTACTGCTGTGTACAATCAGTCCCACTCCCACTGTGTTACTGCTGTGTACAATCAGTCCCACTCCCACTGTGTTACTGCTGTGTACAATCAGTCCCACACCCCACTGTGTTACTGCTGTGTACAATCAGTCCCACACCCCACTGTGTTACTGCTGTGTACAATCAGTCCCACACCCCACTGTGTTACTGCTGTGTACAATCAGTCCCACACCCCACGGTGTTACTGCTGTGTACAATCAGTCCCACTCCCCTGTGTTACTGCTGTGTACAATCAGTCCCACACCCCACTGTGTTACTGCTGTGTACAATCAGTCCCACAGCCCACTGTGTTACTGCTGTGTACAATCAGTCCCACTCCCCACTGTGTTACTGCTGTGTACAATCAGTCCCACACCCCACTGTGTTACTGCTGTGTACAATCAGTCCCACTCCCCACTGTGTTACTGCTGTGTACAATCAGTCCCACTCCCCACTGTGTTACTGCTGTGTACAATCAGTCCCACACCCCACTGTGTTACTGCTGTGTACAATCAGTCCCACACCCCACTGTGTTACTGCTGTGTACAATCAGTCCCACACCCACTGTGTTACTGCTGTGTACAATCAGTCCCACACCCCACTGTGTTACTGCTGTGTACAATCAGTCCCACACCCCACTGTGTTACTGCTGTGTACAATCAGTCCCACTCCCCACTGTGTTACTGCTGTGTACAATCAGTCCCACACCCCACTGTGTTACTGCTGTGTACAATCAGTCCCACTCCCCACTGTGTTACTGCTGTGTACAATCAGTCCCACACCCCACTGTGTTACTGCTGTGTACAATCAGTCCCACTCTCCACTGTGTTACTGCTGTGTACAATCACTCCCACACCCCACTGTGTTACTGCTGTGTACAATCAGTCCCACAGCCCACTGTGTTACTGCTGTGTACAATCAGTCCCACACCCCACTGTGTTACAGTGTACAATCAGTCCTACACCCCACTGTGTTACTGCTGTGTACAATCAGTCCCACACCCCACTGTGTTACTGCTGTGTACAATCAGTCCCACACCCCACTGTGTTACTGCTGTGTACAATCAGTCCCACACCCCACTGTGTTACTGCTGTGTACAATCAGTCCCACAGCCCACTGTGTTACTGCTGTGTACAATCAGTCCCACACCCCACTGTGTTACTGCTGTGTACAATCAGTCCCACACCCCACGGTGTTACTGCTGTGTACAATCTGTCCCACTCCCCACTGTGTTACTGCTGTGTACAATCAGTCCCACACCCACTGTGTTACTGCTGTGTACAATCAGTCCCACTCGCCACTGTGTTACTGCTGTGTACAATCAGTCCCACACCCCACTGTGTTACTGCTCTGTACAATCAGCCCCACTCCCCACTGTGTTACTGCTGTGTACAATCAGCCCGACTCGCCACTGTGTTACTGCTGTGTACAATCAGTCCCACACCCCACTGTGTTACTGCTGTGTACAATCAGTCCCACACCCCACTGTGTTACTGCTGTGTACAATCAGTCCCACTCCCCACTGTGTTACTGCTGTGTACAATCAGTCCCACTCCCCACTGTGTTACTGCTGTGTACAATCAGTCCCACACCCCACTGTGTTACTGCTGTGTACAATCAGTCCCACACCCCACTGTGTTAGTGCTGTGTACAATCAGTCCCATACCCCACTGTGTTACTGCTGTGTACAATCAGTCCCACACCCCACTGTGTTACTGCTGTGTACAAACCGTCCCACTCCCACTGTGTTACTGCTGTGTACAATCAGTCCCACTCCCCACTGTGTTACTGCTGTGTACAATCAGTCCCACACCCCACTGTGTTACTGCTGTGTACCATCAGTACCACACCCCACTGTGTTACTGTATACAATCAGTCCCACACTCCACTGTGTTAGTGCTCTGTACAATCACTCCCTCTCCCCACTGTGTTACTGCTGTCTACAATCAGTCCCTCTCCACAATGTGTTACTGCTGTGTACAATCAGTCCCACTCCCCACTGTGTTACTGCTGTGTACAATCAGTCCCACTCCCCACTGTGTTACTGCTGTGTACAATCAGTCCCACACCCACTGTGTTACTGCTGTGTGCAATCAGTCCCACTCCCCACTGTGTTACTGCTGTGTACAATCAGTCCCACACCCACTGTGTTACTGCTGTGTGCAATCAGTCCCACTCCCCTCTATGTTACTGCTGTGTACAATCAGTCCCACTCCCCACTGTGTTACTGCTGTGTACAATCAGTCCCACTCCCCACTGTGTTACTGCTGTGTACAATCAGTCCCACTCCCCACTGTGTTACTGCTGTGTACAATCAGTCCCACACCCCACTGTGTTACTGCTGTGTACAATCAGTCCCACTCCCCACTGTGTTACTGCTGTGTACAATCAGTCCCACTCCCCACTGTGTTACTGCTGTGTACAATCAGTCCCACACCCCACTGTGTTACTGCTGTGTACAATCAGTCCCACTCCCCACTGTGTTACTGCTGTGTACAATCAGTCCCACACCCCACTGTGTTACTGCTGTGTACAATCAGTCCCACAGCCCACTGTGTTACTGCTGTGTACAATCAGTCCCACACCCCACTGTGTTACTGCTGTGTACAATCAGTCCCACTCCCCACTGTGTTACTGCTGTGTACAATCAGTCCCACACCCCACTGTGTTACTGCTGTGTACAATCAGTCCCACTCCCCACTGTGTTACTGCTGTGTACAATCAGTCCCACACCCCACTGTGTTACTGCTGTGTATAATCAGTCCCACTCTCGACGGCGTTAATGCTGTGTACAATCAGTCCCACACCCCATTGTTTTACTGCTGTGTACAATCAGTCCCACACCCCACTGTGTTACTGCTGTGTACAATCAGTCCCACACCCCACTGTGTTACTGCTGTGTACAATCTGTCCCTCTCCCCACTGTTTTACTGCTGTGTACAATCAGTCGTACACCCCACTGTGTTACTGCTGTGTACAATCAGTCCCACACCCCACTGTGTTACTGCTGTGTACAATCTGTCCCTCTCCCCACTGTGTTACTGCTGTGTACAATCAGTCCCACACCCCACTGTGTTACTGCTGTGTACAATCAGTCCCACACCCCACTGTGTTACTGCTGTGTACAATCAGTCCCACTCCCCACTGTGTTACTGCTGTGTACAATCAGTCCCACTCCCCACTGTGTTACTGCTGTGTACAATCAGTCCCACACCCCACTGTGTTACTGCTGTGTACAATCAGTCCCACACCCCACTGTGTTACTGCTGTGTACAATCAGTCCCACACCCACTGTGTTACTGCTGTGTACAATCAGTCCCACACCCACTGTGTTACTGCTGTGTACAATCAGTCCCACACCCCACTGTGTTACTGCTGTGTACAATCAGTCCCACTCCCACTGTGTTACTGCTGTGTACAATCAGTCCCACACCCCACTGTGTTACTGCTGTGTACAATCAGTCCCACTCCCCACTGTGTTACTGCTGTGTACAATCAGTCCCACACCCCACTGTGTTACTGCTGTGTACAATCAGTCCCACTCCCCACTGTGTTACTGCTGTGTACAATCAGTCCCACCCCCACTGTGTTACTGCTGTGTACAATCAGTCCCACTCCCCACTGTGTTACTGCTGTGTACAATCAGTCTCACAGCCCACTGTGTTATTGTTGTTTACAATCAGTCCCACACCCCACTGTGTTACTGCTGTGTACAATCAGTCCCACACCCCACTGTGTTACTGCTGTGTACAATCAGTCCCACACCCCACTGTATTACTGCTGTGTACAATCAGTCCCACACCCGACTGTGTTACTGCTGTGTACAATCAGTCCCACTCTCCACGATGTTACTGCTGTGTACAATCAGTCCCACACCCCACTGTGTTACTGCTGTGTACAATCAGTCCCACACCCCACTGTGTTACTGCTGTGTACAATCAGTCCCACACCCCACTGTGTTACTGCTGTGTACAATCAGTCCCACACCCCACTGTGTTACTGCTGTGTACAATCAGTCCCACACCCCACTGTGTTACTGCTGTGTACAATCAGTCCCACTCCCCACTGTGTTACTGCTGTGTACAATCAGTCCCACACCCCACTGTGTTACTGCTGTGTACAATCAGTCCCACACCCCACTGTGTTACTGCTGTGTACAATCAGTCCCACATCCCACTGTGTTACTGCTGTGTACAATCAGTCCCACACCCCACTGTGTTACTGCTGTGTACAATCAGTCCCACACCCACTGTGTTACTGCTGTGTACAATCAGTCCCACACCCCACTGTGTTACTGCTGTGTACAATCAGTCCCACACCCACTGTGTTACTGCTGTGTACAATCAGTCCCACACCCCACTGTGTTACTGCTGTGTACAATCAGTCGCATTCCCCACTGTGTTACTGCTGTGTACAATCAGTCCCACTCCCCACTGTTTTACTGTTGTGTACAATCAGTCCCACACCCCACTGTGTTACTGCTGTGTACAATCAGTCCCTCTCCCCACTGTGTTACTGCTGTGTACAATCAGTCGCACAATCCACTTTATTACTGCAGTGTGCAGTCAGTCCCACTCCCCACGGTTTTACTGCTGTGTACAATCAGTCCCACACCCCACTGTGTTACTGCTGTGTACCATCAGTACCACACCCCACTGTGTTACTGTATACAATCAGTCCCACACTCCACTGTGTTAGTGCTCTGTACAATCACTCCATCTCCCCACTATGTTACTGCTGTGTTCAATCAGTCCCACTCTCCACGGTGTTACTGCTGTGTACAATCAGTCCCACTCCCCACTATGTTACTGCTGTGTACAATCAGTCCCACACCCCACTGTGTTACTGCTGTGTACAGTCAGTCCCACTCCCAACTGTGTTACTGCTGTGTACAATCAGTCCCAAACCCCACTGTGTTACTGCTGTGTACAGTCAGTCCCACTCCCCACTGTGTTATTGCTGTGTACAATCAGTCCCACACCCCACTGTGTTGCTGCTGTGTACAATCAGTCCCACACCCCACTGTGTTACTGCTGTGTACAATCAGTCCCACACCCCACTGTGTTACTGCTGTGTACAATCAGTCCCACACCCACTGTGTTACTGCTGTGTACAATCAGTCCCACTCCCCACTGTGTTACTGCTGTGTACAATCAGTCCCACACCCACTGTGTTACTGCTGTGTACAATCAGTCCCACTCCCCACTGTGTTACTGCTGTGTACAATCAGTCCCACTCCCACTGTGTTACTGCTGTGTACAATCAGTCCCACTCCCCACTGTGTTACTGCTGTGTACAATCAGTCCCACACCCCACTGTGTTACTGCTGTGTACAATCAGTCCCACACCCCACTGTGTTACTGCTGTGTACAATCAGTCCCACACCCCACTGTGTTACTGCTGTGTACAATCAGTCCCACTCCCCACTGTGTTACTGCTGTGTACAATCAGTCCCACTCCCCACTGTGTTACTGCTGTGTACAATCAGTCCCACTCCCCACTGTGTTACTGCTGTGTACAATCAGTCCCACACCCCACTATGTTACTGCTGTGTACAATCAGTCCCACTCCCACTGTGTTACTGCTGTGTACAATCAGTCCCACTCCCCACTGTGTTACTGCTGTGTACAATCAGTCCCACTCCCCACTGTGTTACTGCTGTGTACAATCAGTCCCACACCCCACTGTGTTACTGCTGTGTACAATCAGTCCCACTCCCCACTGTGTTACTGCTGTGTACAATCAGTCCCACACCCCACTGTGTTACTGCTGTGTACAATCAGTCCCACACCCCACTGTGTTACTGCTGTGTACAATCAGTCCCACAGCCCACTGTGTTACTGCTGTGTACAATCAGTCCCACAGCCCACTGTGTTACTGCTGTGTACAATCAGTCCCACTCCCCACTGTGTTACTGCTGTGTACAATCAGTCCCACACCCACTGTGTTACTGCTGTGTACAATCAGTCCCACTCCCCACTGTGTTACTGCTGTGTACAATCAGTCCCACACCCCACTGTGTTACTGCTGTGTACAATCAGTCCCACTCCCCACTGTGTTACTGCTGTGTACAATCAGTCCCACTCCCCACTGTGTTACTGCTGTGTACAATCAGTCCCACTCCCCACTGTGTTACTGCTGTGTACAATCAGTCCCACACCCCACTGTGTTACTGCTGTGTACAATCAGTCCCACTCCCCACTGTGTTACTGCTGTGTACAATCAGTCCCACACCCCACTGTGTTACTGCTGTGTACAATCAGTCCCACACCCCACTGTGTTACTGCTGTGTACAATCAGTCCCACACCCCACTGTCTTACTGCTGTGTACAATCAGTCCCACACCCCACTGTGTTACTGCTGTGTACAATCAGTCCCACACCCCACTGTGTTACTGCTGTGTACAATCAGTCCCACACCCCACTGTGTTACTGCTGTGTACAATCAGTCCCTCTCCCCACTGTGTTACTGCTGTGTACAATCAGTCCCACTCCCACTGTGTTACTGCTGTGTACAATCAGTCCCACACCCCACTGTGTTACTGCTGTGTACAATCAGTCCCACACCCCACTGTGTTACTGCTGTGTACAATCAGTCCCACTCCCCACTGTGTTACTGCTGTGTACAATCAGTCCCACACCCCACTGTGTTACTGCTGTGTACAATCAGTCCCACACCCCACTGTGTTACTGCTGTGTACAATCAGTCCCACTCCCCACTGTGTTACTGCTGTGTACAATCAGTCCCACACCCCACTGTGTTACTGCTGTGTACAATCAGTCCCACTCCCCACTGTGTTACTGCTGTGTACAATCAGTCCCACTCCCCACTGTGTTACTGCTGTGTACAATCAGTCCCACTCCCCACTGTGTTACTGCTGTGTACAATCAGTCCCACTCCCCACTGTGTTACTGCTGTGTACAATCAGTCCCACACCCCACTGTGTTACTGCTGTGTACAATCAGTCCCACTCCCCACTGTGTTACTGCTGTGTACAATCAGTCCCATTCCCCCGGTGTTACTGCTGTGTACAATCAGTCCCACTCCCCACTGTGTTACTGCTGTGTACAATCAGTCCCACTCCCCACTGTGTTACTGCTGTGTACAATCAGTCCCACACCCCACTGTGTTACTGCTGTGTACAATCAGTCCCACTCCCCACTGTGTTACTGCTGTGTACAATCAGTCCCACACCCCACTGTGTTACTGCTGTGTACAATCAGTCCCACACCCACTGTGTTACTGCTGTGTACAATCAGTCCCACACCCACTGTGTTACTGCTGTGTACAATCAGTCCCACACCCCACTGTGTTACTGCTGTGTACAATCAGTCCCACACCCCACTGTGTTACTGCTGTGTACAATCAGTCCCACACCCCACTGTGTTACTGCTGTGTACAATCAGTCCCACTCCCACTGTGTTACTGCTGTGTACAATCAGTCCCCCAGCCCACTGTGTTACTGCTGTGTACAATCAGTCCTTCTCCCCACTGTGTTACTGCTGTGTACAATCAGTCCCACACCCCACTGTGTTATTGTTGTGTACAATCAGTCCCACTGCCCACTGTGTTACTGCTGTGTACATTCAGTCCCACAGCCCACTGTTTTACTGCTGTGTACAATCAGTCCAACACCCCACTGTGTTACTGCTGTGTACAATCAGTCCCACTCCCCACGGTGCTACTGCTGTGTACAATCAGTCCCACACCCCACTGTGTTACTGCTGTGTACAATCAGTCCCACACCCCACTGTGTTACTGCTGTGTACAATCAGTCCTACACCCCACTGTGTTACTGCTGTGTACAATCAGTCCCACACCCCACGGTGTTACTGCTGTGTACAATCTGTCCCACTCCCCACTGTGTTACTGCTGTGTACAATCAGTCCCACTCTCCACTGTGTTACTGCTGTGTACAATCAGTCCCACACCCCACTGTGTTACGGCTGTGTACAATCAGTCCCACACCCCACTGTGTTACTGCTGTGTACAATCAGTCCCACACCCCACTGTGTTACTGCTGTGTACAATCAGTCCCACACCCCACGGTGTTACTGCTGTGTACAATCTGTCCCACTCCCCACTGTGTTACTGCTGTGTACAATCAGTCCCACACCCACTGTGTTACTGCTGTGTACAATCAGTCCCACTCCTCTCTATGTTACTGCTGTGTACAATCAGTCCCACTCTCCACAGTGTTACTGCTGTGTACAATCAGTCCCACACCCCACTGTGTTACTGCTGTGTACAATCAGTCCCACACCCACTGTGTTACTGCTGTGTACAATCAGTCCCACACCCCACTGTGTTACTGCTGTGTACAATCAGTCCCACTCCCCACTGTGTTACTGCTGTGTACAATCAGTCCCACTCCCACTGTGTTACTGCTGTGTACAATCAGTCCCACAGCCCACTGTGTTACTGCTGTGTACAATCAGTCCCACAGCCCCACTGTGTTACTGCTGTGTACAATCAGTCCCACACCCCACTATGTTACTGCTGTGTACAATCAGTGCCACTCTCCACGGTCTTACTGCTGTGTACAATCAGTCCCACACCCCACTGTGTTACTGCTGTGTACAATCAGTCCCACACCCCACTGTGTTACTGCTGTGTACAATCAGTCCCACAGCCCACTGTGTTACTGCTGTGTACAATCAGTCCCACTCTCCACTGTGTTACTGCTGTGTACAATCAGTCCCACACCCCACTGTGTTACTGCTGTGTACAATCAGTCCCACTCGCCACTGTGTTACTGCTGTGTACAATCAGTCCCACACCCCACGGTGTTACTGCTGTGTACAATCTGTCCCACTCCCCACTGTGTTACTGCTGTGTACAATCAGTCCCACACCCACTGTGTTACTGCTGTGTACAATCAGTCCCACTCCCCTCTATGTTACTGCTGTGTACAATCAGTCCCACACCCCACTGTGTTACTGCTGTGTACAATCAGTCCCACACCCCACTGTGTTACTGCTGTGTACAATCAGTCCCACACCCCACTGTGTTACTGCTGTGTACAATCAGTCCCACTCCCCACTGTGTTACTGCTGTGTACAATCAGTCCCACTCCCCACTGTGTTACTGCTGTGTACAATCAGTCCCACACCCCACTGTGTTACTGCTGTGTACAATCAGTCCCACACCCCACTGTGTTACTGCTGTGTACAATCAGTCCCACACCCCACTGTGTTACTGCTGTGTACAATCAGTCCCACACCCCACTGTGTTACTGCTGTGTACAATCAGTCCCACTCCCACTGTGTTACTGCTGTGTACAATCAGTCCCACACCCCACTGTGTTACTGCTGTGTACAATCAGTCCCACTCCCCACTGTGTTACTGCTGTGTACAATCAGTCCCACACCCCACTGTGTTACTGCTGTGTACAATCAGTCCCACACCCCACTGTGTTACTGCTGTGTACAATCAGTCCCACACCCCACTGTGTTACTGCTGTGTACAATCAGTCCCTCTCCCCACTATGTTACTGCTGTGTACAATCAGTCCCACTCCCCACTGTGTTACTGCTGTGTACAATCAGTCCCACTCCCCACTGTGTTACTGCTGTGTACAATCAGTCCCACTCCCCACTGTGTTACTGCTGTGTACAATCAGTCCCACACCCCACTGTGTTACTGCTGTGTACAATCAGTCCCACAGCCGACTGTGTTACTGCTGTGTACAATCAGTCCCACACCCCACTGTGTTACTGTTTACAATCAGTCTCAATCTCCACTGTGTTACTGCTGTGTACAATCAGTCCCACACCCCACTGTGTTACTGCTGTGTACAATCAGTCCCACTCCCCACTGTGTTACTGCTGTGTACAATCAGTCCCACACCCCACTGTGTTACTGCTGTGTACAATCAGTCCCACTCCCCACTGTGTTACTGCTGTGTACAATCAGTCCCACACCCCACTGTGTTACTGCTGTGTACAATCAGTCCCACTCCCCACTGTGTTACTGCTGTGTACAATCAGTCCCACTCCCCACTGTGTTACTGCTGTGTACAATCAGTCCCACAGCCCACTGTGTTACTGCTGCGTACAATCTGTCCCACTCCCCTTGTGTTTCTGCTGTGTACAATCCTTCCCACTCCCCACTGTGTTACTTCTGTGTACAATCAGTCCCACTCCCCACTGTGTTACTGCTGTGTACAATCAGTCCCACACCCCACTGTGTTACTGCTGTGTACAATCAGTCCCACACCCCACTGTGTTACTGCTGTGTACAATCAGTCCCACACCCCACTGTGTTACTGCTGTGTACAATCAGTCCCACTCCCCACTGTGTTACTGCTGTGTACAATCAGTCCCACTCCCCACTGTGTTACTGCTGTGTACAATCAGTCCCACTCCCCACTGTGTTACTGCTGTGTACAATCAGTCCCACTTCCCACTGTGTTACTGCTGTGTACAATCAGTCCCACTCCCCACTGTGTTAGTGCTGTGTACAATCAGTCCCACACCCCACTGTGTTACTGCTGTGTATAATCAGTCCCACACCCCACTGTGTTACTGCTGTGTACAATCAGTCCCACTCCCCACTGTGTTACTGCTGTGTACATTCAGTCCCATACCCACTGTTTTACTGCTGTGTACAATCAATCCCACACCCCACTGTGTTACTGCTGGGTACGATCAGCCCCACTCGCCACTGTGTTACTGCTATGTACAACAGTCCCACACCCCACTGTGTTACTGCTGTGTACAATCAGTCCCACACCCCACTGTGTTACTGCTGTGTACAATCAGTCCCACACCCCACTGTGTTACTGCTGTGTACAATCAGTCCCACTCCCCACTGTGTTACTGCTGTGTACAATCAGTCCCACACCCCACTGTGTTACTGCTGTGTACAATCAGTCCCACACCCCACTGTGTTACTGCTGTGTACAATCAGTCCCACTCCCCACTGTGTTACTGCTGTGTACAATCAGTCCCACTCCCACTGTGTTACTGCTGTGTACAATCAGTCCCACACCCCACTGTGTTACTGCTGTGTACAATCAGTCCCACACCCCACTGTGTTACTGCTGTGTACAATCAGTCCCACTCCCCACTGTGTTACTGCTGTGTACAATCAGTCCCACTCCCACTGTGTTACTGCTGTGTACAATCAGTCCCACTCCCACTGTGTTACTGCTGTGTACAATCAGTCCCACACCCCACTGTGTTACTGCTGTGTACAATCAGTCCCACTCCCCACTGTGTTACTGCTGTGTACAATCAGTCCCACACCCCACTGTGTTACTGCTGTGTACAATCAGTCCCACTCCCCACTGTGTTACTGCTGTGTACAATCAGTCCCACACCCCACTGTCTTACTGCTGTGTACAATCAGTCCCACTCCCCACTGTGTTACTGCTGTGTACAATCAGTCCCACTCGCCACGGTGTTACTGCTGTGTACAATCAGTCCCACACCCCACTGTGTTACTGCTGTGTACAATCAGTCCCACACCCCACTGTGTTACTGCTGTGTACAATCAGTCCCACTCGCCACTGTGTTACTGCTGTGTACAATCAGTCCCACACCCCACTGTGTTACTGCTGTGTACAATCAGTCCCACACCCACTGTGTTACTGCTGTGTACAATCAGTCCCACACCCCACTGTGTTACTGCTGTGTACAATCAGTCCCACACCCCACTGTGTTACTGCTGTGTACAATCAGTCCCACACCCCACTGTGTTACTGCTGTGTACAATCAGTCCCACACCCACTGTGTTACTGCTGTGTACAATCAGTCCCACTCCCCACTGTGTTACTGCTGTGTACAATCAGTCCCACACCCACTGTGTTACTGCTGTGTACAATCAGTCCCACACCCACTGTGTTACTGCTGTGTACAATCAGTCCCACACCCCACTGTGTTACTGCTGTGTACAATCAGTCCCACACCCCACTGTGTTACTGCTGTGTACAATCAGTCCCACACCCCACTGTGTTACTGCTGTGTACAATCAGTCCCACACCCCACTGTGTTACTGCTGTGTACAATCAGTCCCACTCCCCACTGTGTTACTGCTGTGTACAATCAGTCCCACACCCACTGTGTTACTGCTGTGTACAATCAGTCCCACACCCCACTGTGTTACTGCTGTGTACAATCAGTCCCACACCCCACTGTGTTACTGCTGTGTACAATCAGTCCCACACCCCACTGTGTTACTGCTGTGTACAATCAGTCCCACACCCCACTGTGTTACTGCTGTGTACAATCAGTCCCACACCCCACTGTGTTACTGCTGTGTACAATCAGTCCCACTCCCCACTGTGTTACTGCTGTGTACAATCAGTCCCACTCCCACTGTGTTACTGCTGTGTACAATCAGTCCCACACCCCACTGTGTTACTGCTGTGTACAATCAGTCCCACACCCCACTGTGTTACTGCTGTGTACAATCAGTCCCACACCCACTGTGTTACTGCTGTGTACAATCAGTCCCACTCCCCACTGTGTTACTGCTGTGTACAATCAGTCCCACACCCCACTGTGTTACTGCTGTGTACAATCAGTCCCACTCCCCACTGTGTTACTGCTGTGTACAATCAGTCCCACACCCCACTGTTTTACTGCTGTGTACAATCAGTCCCACACCCCACTGTGTTACTGCTGTGTACAATCAGTCCCACTCCCCACTGTGTTACTGCTGTGTACAATCAGTCCCACACCCCACTGTGTTACTGCTGTGTACAATCAGTCCCACTCCCCACTGTGTTACTGCTGTGTACAATCAGTCCCACACCCCACTGTGTTACTGCTGTGTACAATCAGTCCCACACCCCACTGTGTCACTGCTGTGTGCAATCAGTCCCACACCCACCGTGTTACTGCTGTGTACAATCAGTCCCACACCCCACTGTGTTACTGCTGTGTACAATCAGTCCCACTCCCCACTGTGTTACTGCTGTGTACAATCAGTCCCACAGCCCACTGTGTTACTGCTGTGTACAATCAGTCCCACTCCCCACTGTGTTACTGCTGTGTACAATCAGTCCCACACCCCACTGTGTTACTGCTGTGTACAATCAGTCCCACACCCCACTGTGTTACTGCTGTGTACAATCAGTCCCACTCCCACTGTGTTACAGCTGTGTACAATTACTCCCACACCCCACTGTGTTACTGCTGTGTACAATCAGTCCCACTCCCCACTGTGTTACTGCTGTGTACAATCAGTCCCACACCCCACTGTGTTACTGCTGTGTACAATCAGTCCCACTTCCCACTGTGTTACTGCTGTGTACAATCAGTCCCACTCCCCACTGTGTTAGTCCTGTGTACAATCAGTCCCAAACCCCACTGTGTTACTGCTGTGTACAATCAGTCCCACACCCCACGGTGTTACTGCTGTGTACAATCAGTCCCACGGCCCACTGTGTTACTGCTGTGTACAATCAGTCCCACACCCCACTGTGTTACTGCTGTGTACAATCAGTCCCACACCCCACTGTGTTACTGCTGTGTACAATCAGTCCCACTCCCCACTGTGTTACTGCTGTGTACAATCAGTCCCACAACCCACTGTGTTTCTGCTGTGTACAATCAGTCCCACTCCCCACTGTGTTACTGCTGTGTACAATCAGTCCCACACCCCACTGTGTTACTGCTGTGTACAATCAGTCCCACACCCCACTGTGTTACTGCTGTGTACAATCAGTCCCACACCCCACTGTGTTACTGCTGTGTACAATCAGTCCCACACCCCACTGTGTTACTGCTGTGTACAATCAGTCCCACACCCCACTGTGTTACTGCTGTGTACAATCACTCCCACACCCCACTGTGTTACTGCTGTGTACAATCAGTCCCACAGCCCACTGTGTTACTGCTGTGTACAATCAGTCCCACACCCCACTGTGTTACAGTGTACAATCAGTCCTACACCCCACTGTGTTACTGCTGTGTACAATCAGTCCCACACCCCACTGTGTTACTGCTGTGTACAATCAGTCCCACTCCCCTCTATGTTACTGCTGTGTACAATCAGTCCCACTCTCCACAGTGTTACTGCTGTGTACAATCAGTCCCACACCCCACTGTGTTACTGCTGTGTACAATCAGTCCCACACCCCTCGGTGTTACTGCTGTGTACAATCTGTCCCACTCCCCACTGTGTTACTGCTGTGTACAATCAGTCCCACACCCCACTGTGTTACTGCTGTGTACAATCAGTCCCACTCCCTCTGTGTTACTGCTGTGTACAATCAGTCCCACACCCCACTGTGTTACTGCTGTGTACAATCAGTCCCACTCCCCACTGTGTTACTGCTGTGTACAATCAGTCCCACACCCCACTGTGTTACTGCTGTGTACAATCAGTCCCACTCCCCACTGTGTTACTGCTGTGTACAATCAGTCCCACAGCCCACTGTGTTACTGCTGTGTACAATCAGTCCCACTCCCCACTGTGTTACTGCTGTGTACAATCAGTCCCACACCCCACTGTGTTACTGCTGTGTACAATCAGTCCCACAACCCACTGTGTTACTGCTGTGTACAATCAGTCCCACACCCCACTGTGTTACTGCTGTGTACAATCAGTCCCACAGCCCACTGTGTTACTGCTGTGTACAATCAGTCCCACTCTCCACTGTGTTACTGCTGTGTACAATCTGTCCCACTCCCAACTGTGTTACTGCTGTGTACAATTACTCCCGCACCCCACTGTGTTACTGCTGTGTACAATCAGTCCCACACCCCACTGTGTTACTGCTGTGTACAATCAGTCCCACTCCCACTGTGTTACTGCTGTGTACAATCAGTCCCACACCCCACTGTGTTAGTGCTGTGTACAATCAGTCCCATACCCCACTGTGTTACTGCTGTGTACAATCAGTCCCACACCCCACTGTGTTACTGCTGTGTACAAACCGTCCCACTCCCACTGTGTTACTGCTGTGTACAATCAGTCCCACTCCCCACTGTGTTACTGCTGTGTACAATCAGTCCCACTCCCCACTGTGTTACTGCAGTGTACAATCAGTCCAACACCCCACTGTGTTAATGCTGTGTACAATCAGTCCCACTCCCCACTGTGTTACTGCTGAATACAATCAGTCCCAAACCCCACTGTGTTACTGCTGTGTACAATCAGTCCCACTCCCCACTGTGTTACTGCTGTGTACAATCAGTCCCACTCCCCACTGTGTTACTGCTGTGTACAATCAGTCCCACACCCCACTGTGTTACTGCTGTGTACAATCAGTCCCACACCCACTGTGTTACTGCTGTGTACAATCAGTCCCACACCCCACTGTGTTACTGCTGTGTACAATCAGTCCCATTCCCCACTGTGTTACTGCTGTGTACAATCAGTCCCACACCCCACTGTGTTACTGCTGTGTACAATCAGTCCCACTCCCACTGTGTTACTGCTGTGTACAATCAGTCCCACACCCCACTGTGTTACTGCTGTGTACAATCAGTCCCACACCCCACTGTGTTACTGCTGTGTACAATCAGTCCCACACCCACTGTGTTACTGCTGTGTACAATCAGTCCCACACCCCACTGTGTTACTGCTGTGTACAATCAGTCCCACACCCCACTGTGTTACTGCTGTGTACAATCAGTCCCACTCCCACTGTGTTACTGCTGTGTACAATCAGTCCCACACCCCACTGTGTTACTGCTGTGTACAATCAGTCCCACACCCCACTGTGTTACTGCTGTGTACAATCAGTCCCACACCCCACTGTGTTACTGCTGTGTACAATCAGTCCCACACCCCACTGTGTTACTGCTGTGTACAATCAGTCCCACACCCCACTGTGTTACTGCTGTGTACAATCAGTCCCACACCCCACTGTGTTACTGCTGTGTACAATCAGTCCCACACCCCACTGTGTTACTGCTGTGTACAATCAGTCCCACACCCCACTGTGTTACTGCTGTGTACAATCAGTCCCACACCCACTGTGTTACTGCTGTGTACAATCAGTCCCACACCCCACTGTGTTACTGCTGTGTACAATCAGTCCCACACCCCACTGTGTTACTGCTGTGTACAATCAGTCCCACACCCCACTGTGTTACTGCTGTGTACAATCAGTCCCACTCCCCACTGTGTTACTGCTGTGTACAATCAGTCCCACTCCCCACTGTGTTACTGCAGTGTACAATCAGTCCCACACCCCACTGTGTTACTGCTGTGTACAATCAGTCCCACTCCCCACTGTGTTACTGCTGTGTACAATCAGTCCCACACCCCACTGTGTTACTGCTGTGTACAATCAGTCCCACACCCCACTGTGTTACTGCTGTGTACAATCAGTCCCACACCCCACTGTGTTACTGCTGTGTACAATCAGTCCCACACCCCACTGTGTTACTGCTGTGTACAATCAGTCCCACACCCCACTGTGTTACTGCTGTGTACAATCAGTCCCACACCCCACTGTGTTACTGCTGTGTACAATCAGTCCCACACCCCACTGTGTTACTGCTGTGTACAATCAGTCCCACTCCCCTCTATGTTACTGCTGTGTACAATCAGTCCCACTCTCCACGGTGCTACTGCTGTGTACAATCAGTCCCACACCCCACTGTGTTACTGCTGTGTACAATCAGTCCCACTCTCCACTGTGTTACTGCTGTGTACAATCAGTCCCACTCCCCACCGTGTTACTGCTGTGTACAATCAGTCCCACTCCCCACCGTGTTACTGCTGTGTACAATCAGTCCCACACCCCACTGTTTTACTGCTGTGTACAATCAGTCCCACACCCCACTGTGTTACTGCTGTGTACAATCAGTCCCACACCCCACTGTGTTACTGCTGTGTACAATCAGTCCCACACCCCACTGTGTTACTGCTGTGTACAATCAGTCCCACACCCCACTGTGTTACTGCTGTGTACAATCAGTCCCACACCCACTGTGTTACTGCTGTGTACAATCAGTCCCACTCCCCACTGTGTTACTGCTGTGTACAATCAGTCCCACACGCCACTGTGTTACTGCTGTGTACAATCAGTCCCACTCCCCACTGTGTTACTGCTGTGTACAATCAGTCCCACACCCCACTGTGTTACTGCTGTGTACAATCAGTCCCACACCCCACTGTGTTACTGCTGTGTACAATCAGTCCCACTCCCCACTGTGTTACTGCTGTGTACAATCAGTCCCACACCCCACTGTGTTACTGCTGTGTACAATCAGTCCCACACCCCACTGTGTTACTGCTGTGTACAATCAGTCCCACACCCCACTGTGTTACTGCTGTGTACAATCAGTCCCACTCCCCACTGTGTTACT
The DNA here is from genome assembly GCF_017639515.1 of Carcharodon carcharias. Taxonomy (NCBI): domain Eukaryota; kingdom Metazoa; phylum Chordata; class Chondrichthyes; order Lamniformes; family Lamnidae; genus Carcharodon; species Carcharodon carcharias. Next base: position 289,914 of record NW_024470719.1, read on the forward strand.
GCTGTGTACAATCAGTCCCACACCCCACTGTGTTACTGCTGTGTACAATCAGTCCCACACCCCACTGTGTTACTGCTGTGTACAATCAGTCCCACTCTCCACGGTGTTACTGCTGTGTACAATCAGTCCCACACCCCACTGTGTTACTGCTGTGTACAATCAGTCCCACTCCCCACTGTGTTACTGCTGTGTACAATCAGTCCCACTCCCCACTGTGTTACTGCTGTGTACAATCAGTCCCACTCACCACTGTGTTACTGCTGTGTACAATCAGTCCCACTCCCCACTGTGTTACTGCTGTGTACAATCAGTCCCACTCCCCACTGTGTTACTGCTGTGTACAATCAGTCCCACACCCCACTGTGTTACTGCTGTGTACAATCAGTCCTACAGACCACTGTGTTACTGCTGTGTACAATCAATCCCACACCCCACTGTGTTACTTGCTCGGTACGATCAGCCCCACTCGCCACTGTGTTACTGCTGTGTACAATCAGTCCCACACCCCACTGTGTTACTGCTGTGTACAATCAGTCCCACACCCCACTGTGTTACTGCTGTGTACAATCAGTCCCACACCCCACTGTGTTACTGCTGTGTACAATCAGTCCCACACCCCACTGTGTTACTGCTGTGTACAATCAGTCCCACACCCCACTGTGTTACTGCTGTGTACAATCAGTCCCACTCCCACTGTGTTACTGCTGTGTACAATCAGTCCCACACCCCACTGTGTTACTGCTGTGTACAATCAGTCCCACTCCCACTGTGTTACTGCTGTGTACAATCAGTCCCACTCCCCACTGTGTTACTGCTGTGTACAATCAGTCCCACACCCCACTGTGTTACTGCTGTGTACAATCAGTCCCACTCCCCACTGTGTTACTGCTGTGTACAATCAGTCCCTCTCCCCACTGTGTTACTGCTGTGTACAATCAGTCGCACAATCCACTTTATTACTGCAGTGTGCAGTCAGTCCCACTCCCCCGGTGTTACTGCAGTGTACAATCAGTCCCACACCCCACTGTGTTACTGCTGCGTACAATCAGTCCTACACTCCACTGTGTTACTGCTGTGTACAATCAGTCCCACAGCCCACTGTGTTACTGCTGTGTACAATCAGTCCCACACCCCACTGCGTTACTGCTGTGTACAATCAGTCCCACACCCAATGTGTTAGTGCTGTGTACATCAGTCCCACACCCCACTGTGTTACTGCTGTGTACAATCAGTCCCACACCCCACTGTGTTACTGCTGTGTACAATCAGTCCCACTCTCCACGGTGTTACTGCTGTGTACAATCAGTCCCACTCCCCACTGTGTTACTGCTGTGTACAATCAGTCCCACACCCCACTGTGTTACTGCTGTGTACAATCAGTCCCACTCCCCACTGTGTTACTGCTGTGTACAATCAGTCCCACACCCCACTGTGTTACTGCTGTGTACAATCAGTCCCACTCCCCACTGTGTTACTGCTGTGTACAATCAGTCCCACTCCCACTGTGTTACTGCTGTGTACAATCAGTCCCACACCCACTGTGTTACTGCTGTGTACAATCAGTCCCACACCCCACTGTGTTACTGCTGTGTACAATCAGTCCCACACCCCACTGTGTTACTGCTGTGTACAATCAGTCCCACACCCCACTGTGTTACTGCTGTGTACAATCAGTCCCACATCCCACTGTGTTACTGCTGTGTACAATCAGTCCCACACCCCACTGTGTTACTGCTGTGTACAATCAGTCCCACTCCCCACTGTGTTACTGCTGTGTACAATCAGTCCCACACCCCACTGTGTTACTGCTGTGTACAATCAGTCCCACACCCCACTGTGTTACTGCTGTGTACAATCAGTCCCACACCCCACTGTGTTACTGCTGTGTACAATCAGTCCCACACCCCACTGTGTTACTGCTGTGTACAATCAGTCCCACACCCCACTGTGTTACTGCTGTGTACAATCAGTCCCACACCCCACTGTGTTACTGCTGTGTACAATCAGTCCCACACCCCACTGTGTTACTGCTGTGTACAATCAGTCCCACTCCCCACTGTGTTACTGCTGTGTACAATCAGTCCCACACCCCACTGTGTTACTGCTGTGTACAATCAGTCCCACTCCCCACTGTGTTACTGCTGTGTACAATCAGTCCCACTCCCCACTGTGTTACTGCTGTGTACAATCAGTCCCACACCCCACTGTGTTACTGCTGTGTACAATCAGTCCCACACCCCACTGTGTTACTGCTGTGTACAATCAGTCCCACTCCCACTGTGTTACTGCTGTGTACAATCAGTCCCACACCCCACTGTGTTACTGCTGTGTACAATCAGTCCCACACCCACTGTGTTACTGCTGTGTACAATCAGTCCCACACCCACTGTGTTACTGCTGTGTACAATCAGTCCCACTCCCCACTGTGTTACTGCTGTGTACAATCAGTCCCCCAGCCCACTGTGTTACTGCTGTGTACAATCAGTCCCACTCCCCACAGTGTTACTGCTGTGTACAATCAGTCCCACACCCCTCAGTGTTAATGTTGTGTACAAACAGTCCCACTGCCCACTGTGTTACTGCTGTGTACATTCAATCCCACAGCCCATTGTGTTACTGCTGTGTACATTCAGTCCCACAGCCCACTGTTTTACTGCTGTGTACAATCAGTCCAACACCCACTGTGTTACTGCTGTGTACAATCAGTCCCACTCCCACTGTGTTACTGCTGTGTACAATCAGTCCCACACCCCACTGTGTTACTGCTGTGTACAATCAGTCCCACTCCCCACTGTGTTACTGCTGTGTACAATCAGTCCCACTCCCACTGTGTTACTGCTGTGTACAATCAGTCCCACTCCCCACTGTGTTACTGCTGTGTACAATCAGTCCCACACCCACTGTGTTACTGCTGTGTACAATCAGTCCCACACCCCACTGTGTTACTGCTGTGTACAATCAGTCCCACACCCCACTGTGTTACTGCTGTGTACAATCAGTCCCACACCCCACTGTGTTACTGCTGTGTACAATCAGTCCCACACCCCACTGTGTTACTGCTGTGTACAATCAGTCCCACACCCCACTGTGTTACTGCTGTGTACAATCAGTCCCACACCCCACTGTGTTACTGCTGTGTACAATCAGTCCCACACCCCACTGTGTTACTGCTGTGTACAATCAGTCCCACACCCACTGTGTTACTGCTGTGTACAATCAGTCCCACACCCCACTGTGTTACTGCTGTGTACAATCAGTCCCACAGCCCACTGTGTTACTGCTGTGTACAATCAGTCCCACTCCCCACTGTGTTACTGCTGTGTACAATCAGTCCCACACCCCACTGTGTTACTGCTGTGTACAATCAGTCCCACACCCCACTGTGTTACTGCTGTGTACAATCAGTCCCACTCCCCACTGTGTTACTGCTGTGTACAATCAGTCCCACTCCCCACTGTGTTACTGCTGTGTACAATCAGTCCCACTCCCCACTGTGTTACTGCTGTGTACAATCAGTCCCACTCCCACTGTGTTACTGCTGTGTACAATCAGTCCCACACCCCACTGTGTTACTGCTGTGTACAATCAGTCCCACACCCCACTGTGTTACTGCTGTGTACAATCAGTCCCACACCCACTGTGTTACTGCTGTGTACAATCAGGCCCACAGCCCACTGTGTTACTGCTGTGTACAATCGGCCCCACACCCCACTGTGTTACTGCTGTGTATTATCAGTCCTACACCCCACTGTGTTACTGCTGTGTACAATCAGTCCCACAGCCCCACTGTGTTACTGCTGTGTACAATCAGTCCACACCCCACTGTGTTACTGCTGTGTACAATCAGTCCCACACCCCACTGTGTTACTGCTGTGTACAATCAGTCCCACACCCACTGTGTTACTGCTGTGTACAATCAGTCCCACACCCCACTGTGTTACTGCTGTGTACAATCAGTCCCACTCCCACTGTGTTACTGCTGTGTACAATCAGTCCCACACCCCACTGTGTTACTGCTGTGTACAATCAGTCCCACTCCCACTGTGTTACTGCTGTGTACAATCAGTCCCACACCCCACTGTGTTACTGCTGTGTACAATCAGTCCCACTCCCCACTGTGTTACTGCTGTGTACAATCAGTCCCACTCCCCACTGTGTTACTGCTGTGTACAATCAGTCCCACACCCCACTGTGTTACTGCTGTGTACAATCAGTCCCACACCCCACTGTGTTACTGCTGTGTACAATCAGTCCCACACCCCACTGTGTTACTGCTGTGTACAATCAGTCCCACAGCCGACGGTGTTACTGCTGTGTAGAATCAGTCCCACACCCCACTGTGTTACTGCAGTGTTCAATCAGTCCATCTCCCCACGCTTCTAATGCTGTGTACAATCAGTCCCACTCCCCACTGTGTTACTGCAGTGTACAATCAATCCAACACCCCACTGTGTTACTGCTGTGTACAATCAGTCCCACTCCCAACTGTGTTACTGCTGTGTACAATCAGTCCCAAACCCCACTGTGTTACTGCTGTGTACAATCAGTCCCACTCCCCACTGTGTTATTGCTGTGTACAATCAGTCCCACACCCACTGTGTTACTGCTGTGTACAATCAGTCCCACACCCCACTGTGTTACTGCTGTGTACAATCAGTCCCACACCCCACTGTGTTACTGCTGTGTACAATCAGTCCCACACCCACTGTGTTACTGCTGTGTACAATCAGTCCCACAGCCCACTGTGTTACTGCTGTGTACAATCAGTCCCACACCCCACTGTGTTACTGCTGTGTACAATCAGTCCCACACCCCACTGTGTTACTGCTGTGTACAATCAGTCCCACACCCACTGTGTTACTGCTGTGTACAATCAGTCCCACACCCCACTGTGTTACTGCTGTGTACAATCAGTCCCACACCCCACTGTGTTACTGCTGTGTACAATCAGTCCCACACCCACTGTGTTACTGCTGTGTACAATCAGTCCCACTCCCCACTGTGTTACTGCTGTGTACAATCAGTCCCACTCCCCACTGTGTTACTGCTGTGTACAATCAGTCCCGCAGACAATGGTGTTACTGCTGTGTACAATCAGTCCCAATCTCCATGGTGTTACTGCTGTGTACAATCAGTCCCACACCCCACTATGTTACTGCTGTGTACAATCAGTCCCACTCTCCACGGTGTTACTGCTGTGTACAATCAGTCCCACACCCCACTGTGTTACTGCTGTGTACAATCAGTCCCACTCCCACTGTGTTACTGCTGTGTACAATCAGTCCCACACCCCACTGTGTTACTGCTGTGTACAATCAGTCCCACACCCCACTGTGTTACTGCTGTGTACAATCAGTCCCACTCCCACTGTGTTACTGCTGTGTACAATCAGTCCCACACCCCACTGTGTTACTGCTGTGTACAATCAGTCCCACACCCCACTGTGTTACTGCTGTGTACAATCAGTCCCACACCCCACTGTGTTACTGCTGTGTACAATCAGTCCCACACCCCACTGTGTTACTGCTGTGTACAATCAGTCCCACTCCCCACTGTGTTACTGCTGTGTACAATCAGTCCCACACCCCACTGTGTTACTGCTGTGTACAATCAGTCCCACACCCCACTGTGTTACTGCTGTGTACAATCAGTCCCACTCCCCACTGTGTTACTGCGCTGTACAATCAGCCCCACTCCCCACTGTGTTACTGCTGTGTACAATCAGTCCCTCATCCCACTGTGTTACTGCTGTGTACAATCAGTCCCAGAAGCCACTGCGTTGCTGTGTACAATCAGTCCCACACCCCACTGTGTTACTGTGTACAATCAGTCCTACACCCCACTGTGTTACTGCTGTGTACAATCAGTCCCACACCCCACTGTGTTACTGCTGTGTACAATCAGTCCCACACCCACTGTGTTACTGCTGTGTACAATCAGTCCCACAGCCCACTGTGTTACTGCTGTGTACAATCAGTCCCACACCCACTGTGTTACTGCTGTGTACAATCAGTCCCACACCCCACTATGTTACTGCTGTGTACAATCAGTCCCACTCCCCACTGTGTTACTGCTGTGTACAATCAGTCCCACACCCCACTGTGTTACTGCTGTGTACAATCAGTCCCACAGCCCACTGTGTTACTGCTGTGTACAATCAGTCCCACACCCCACTGTGTTACTGCTGTGTACAATCAGTCCCACTCCCCACTGTGTTACTGCTGTGTACAATCAGTCCCACACCCCACTGTGTTACTGCTGTGTACAATCAGTCCACACCCCACTGTGTTACTGCTGTGTACAATCAGTCCCACTCCCACTGTGTTACTGCTGTGTACAATCAGTCCCACAGCCCACTGTGTTACTGCTGTGTACAATCAGTCCCACACCCCACTGTGTTACTGCTGTGTACAATCAGTCCCACTCCCACTGTGTTACTGCTGTGTACAATCAGTCCCACACCCCACTGTGTTACTGCTGTGTACAATCAGTCCCACTCCCCACTGTGTTACTGCTGTGTACAATCAGTCCCACTCCCACTGTGTTACTGCTGTGTACAATCAGTCCCACTCCCACTGTGTTACTGCTGTGTACAATCAGTCCCACTCCCCACTGTGTTACTGCTGTGTACAATCAGTCCCACACCCCACTGTGTTACTGCTGTGTACAATCAGTCCCACACCCACTGTGTTACTGCTGTGTACAATCAGTCCCACTCCCACTGTGTTACTGCTGTGTACAATCAGTCCCACACCCCACTGTGTTACTGCTGTGTACAATCAGTCCCACACCCCACTGTGTTACTGCTGTGTACAATCAGTCCCACACCCCACTGTGTTACTGCTGTGTACAATCAGTCCCACTCCCCACTGTGTTACTGCTGTGTACAATCAGTCCCACTCCCACTGTGTTACTGCTGTGTACAATCAGTCCCACTCCCCACTGTGTTACTGCTGTGTACAATCAGTCCCACTCCCCACTGTGTTACTGCTGTGTACAATCAGTCCCACACCCACTGTGTTACTGCTGTGTACAATCAGTCCCACACCCCACTGTGTTACTGCTGTGTACAATCAGTCCCACTCCCAACTGTGTTACTGCTGTGTACAATCAGTCCCACACCCCACTGTGTTACTGCTGTCTACAATCAGTCCCACTCCACAATGTGTTACTGCTGTGTACAATCAGTCCCACACCCCACTGTGTTACTGCTGTGTACAATCAGTCCCACACCCCACTGTGTTACTGCTGTGTACAATCAGTCCCACTCCCCACTGTGTTACTGCTGTGTACAATCAGTCCCACACCCCACTGTGTTACTGCTGTGTACAATCAGTCCCACTCCCCACTGTGTTACTGCTGTGTACAATCAGTCCCACTCCCCACTGTGTTACTGCTGTGTACAATCAGTCCCACACCCCACTGTGTTACTGCTGTGTACAATCAGTCCCACACCCCACTGTGTTACTGCTGTGTACAATCAGTCCCACACCCACTGTGTTACTGCTGTGTACAATCAGTCCCACTCTCCACGGTGTTACTGCTGTGTACAATCAGTCCCACTCCCTCTGTGTTACTGCTGTGTACAATCAGTCCCACACCCCACTGTGTTACTGCTGTGTACAATCAGTCCCACACCCCACTGTGTTACTGCTGTGTACAATCAGTCCCTCTCCCCACTATGTTACTGCTGTGTACAATCAGTCCCCAGCCTACTGTGTTACTGCTGTGTACAATCAGTCCCATTCCCGCAGTGTTACTGCTGTGTACAATCAGTCCCACACCCCACTGTGTTACTGCTGTGTACAATAAGTCCCACACTTCACTGTGTTAGTGCTGTGTACAATCAGTCCCACTCTCCACTGTGTTACTGCTGTGTACAATCAGTCCCACAGCCCACTGTGTTACTGCTGTGTACAATCAGTCCCACACCCACTGTGTTACTGCTGTGTACAATCAGTCCCACACCCACTGTGTTACTGCTGTGTACAATCAGTCCCACTCCCACTGTGTTACTGCTGTGTACAATCAGTCCCACACCCACTGTGTTACTGCTGTGTACAATCAGTCCCACACCCCACTGTGTTACTGCTGTGTACAATCAGTCCCACACCCCACTGTGTTACTGCTGTGTACAATCAGTCCCACTCCCACTGTGTTACTGCTGTGTACAATCAGTCCCACTCCCCACTGTGTTACTGCTGTGTACAATCAGTCCCACTCCCCACTGTGTTACTGCTGTGTACAATCAGTCCCACTCCCCACTGTGTTACTGCTGTGTACAATCAGTCCCACTCCCCACTGTGTTACTGCTGTGTACAATCAGTCCCACACCCCACTGTGTTACTGCTGTGTACAATCAGTCCCACACCCACTGTGTTACTGCTGTGTACAATCAGTCCCACACCCACTGTGTTACTGCTGTGTACAATCAGTCCCACACCCACTGTGTTACTGCTGTGTACAATCAGTCCCACTCCCCACTGTGTTACTGCTGTGTACAATCAGTCCCACACCCCACTGTGTTACTGCTGTGTACAATCAGTCCCACTCCCCACTGTGTTACTGCTGTGTACAATCAGTCCCACACCCCACTGTGTTAGTGCTGTGTACAATCAGTCCCTCTCCCACTATGTTACTGCTGTGTACAATCAGTCCCACAGACAACGGTGTTACTGCTGTGTACAATCAGTCCCACTCTCCATGGTGTTACTGCTGTGTACAATCAGTCCCACACCCCACTATGTTACTGCTGTGTACAATCAGTCCCACAGCCCACTGTGTTACTGCTGTGTACAATCAGTCCCACACCCCACTGTGTTACTGCTGTGTACAATCAGTCCCACAGCCCACTGTGTTACTGCTGTGTACAATCAGTCCCACATCCCACTGTGTTACTGCTGTGTACAATCAGTCCCACACCCCACTGTGTTACTGCTGTGTACAATCAGTCCCACATCCCCACTGTGTTACTGCTGTGTACAATCAGTCCCACACCCCACTGTGTTACTGCTGTGTACAATCAGTCCCACACCCCACTGTGTTACTGCTGTGTACAATCAGTCCCACAGCCCACTGTGTTACTGCTGTGTACAATCAGTCCCACTCCCCACTGTGTTACTGCTGTGTACAATCAGTCCCACAGCCCACTGTGTTACTGCTGTGTACAATCAGTCCCACACCCCACTGTGTTACTGCTGTGTACAATCAGTCCCACACCCACTGTGTTACTGCTGTGTACAATCAGTCCCACACCCCACTGTGTTACTGCTGTGTACAATCAGTCCCACACCCCACTGTGTTACTGCTGTGTACAATCAGTCCCACACCCCACTGTGTTACTGCTGTGTACAATCAGTCCCACTCCCCACTGTGTTACTGCTGTGTACAATCAGTCCCACAGCCCACTGTGTTACTGCTGTGTACAATCAGTCCCACACCCCACTGTGTTACTGCTGTGTACAATCAGTCCCACACCCACTGTGTTACTGCTGTGTACAATCAGTCCCACACCCCACTGTGTTACTGCTGTGTACAATCAGTCCCACTCCCCACTGTGTTACTGCTGTGTACAATCAGTCCCACACCCCACTGTGTTACTGCTGTGTACAATCAGTCCCACACCCACTGTGTTACTGCTGTGTACAATCAGTCCCACACCCCACTGTGTTACTGCTGTGTACAATCAGTCCCACACCCACTGTGTTACTGCTGTGTACAATCAGTCCCACACCCCACTGTGTTACTGCTGTGTACAATCAGTCCCACTCCCACTGTGTTACTGCTGTGTACAATCAGTCCCACTCCCCACTGTGTTACTGCTGTGTACAATCAGTCCCACACCCCACTGTGTTACTGCTGTGTACAATCAGTCCCACACCCACTGTGTTACTGCTGTGTACAATCAGTCCCACTCCCACTGTGTTACTGCTGTGTACAATCAGTCCCACACCCCACTGTGTTACTGCTGTGTACAATCAGTCCCACACCCCACTGTGTTACTGCTGTGTACAATCAGTCCCACACCCCACTGTGTTACTGCTGTGTACAATCAGTCCCACACCCCACTGTGTTACTGCTGTGTACAATCAGTCCCACACCCACTGTGTTACTGCTGTGTACAATCAGTCCCACTCCCCACTATGTTACTGCTGTGTACAATCAGTCCCACTCCCCACCGTGTTACTGCTGTGTACAATCAGTCCCACAGCCCCACTGTGTTACTGCTGTGTACAATCAGTCCCACACCCCACTGTGTTACTGCTGTGTACAATCAGTCCCACACCCCACTGTGTTACTGCTGTGTACAATCAGTCCCACACCCCACTGTGTTACTGCTGTGTACAATCAGTCCCACACCCACTGTGTTACTGCTGTGTACAATCAGTCCCACACCCCACTGTGTTACTGCTGTGTACAATCAGTCCCACACCCCTCGGTGTTAATGCTGTGTACAATCAGCCCCACTCCCCACTGTGTTACTGCTGTGTACAATCAGTCCCACACCCCACTGTGTTACTGCTGTGTACAATCAGTCCCACACCCCACTGTGTTACTGCTGTGTACAATCAGTCCCACACCCACTGTGTTACTGCTGTGTACAATCAGTCCCACACCCCACTGTGTTACTGCTGTGTACAATCAGTCCCACTCCCCACTGTGTTACTGCTGTGTACAATCAGTCCCACTCCCCACTGTGTTACTGCTGTGTACAATCAGTCCCACACCCCACTGTGTTACTGCTGTGTACAATCAGTCCCACTCCCCACTGTGTTACTGCTGTGTACAATCAGTCCCACAGCCCACTGTGTTACTGCTGTGTACAATCAGTCCCACACCCCACTGTGTTACTGCTGTGTACAATCAGTCCCACACCCCACTGTGTTACTGCTGTGTACAATCAGTCCCACTCCCCACTGTGTTACTGCTGTGTACAATCAGTCCCACACCCCACTGTGTTACTGCTGTGTACAATCAGTCCCACTCCCCACTGTGTTACTGCTGTGTACAATCAGTCCCACACCCCACTGTGTTACTGCTGTGTACAATCAGTCCCACACCCCACTGTGTTACTGCTGTGTACAATCAGTCCCACACCCCACTGTGTTACTGCTGTGTACAATCAGTCCCACACCCCACTGTGTTACTGCTGTGTACAATCAGTCCCACACCCCACTGTGTTACTGCTGTGTACAATCAGTCCCACACCCCACTGTGTTACTGCTGTGTACAATCAGTCCCACACCCCACTGTGTTACTGCTGTGTACAATCAGTCCCACACCCCACTGTGTTACTGCTGTGTACAATCAGTCCCACACCCCACTGTGTTACTGCTGTGTACAATCAGTCCCACACCCCACTGTGTTACTGCTGTGTACAATCAGTCCCACACCCCACTGTGTTACTGCTGTGTACAATCAGTCCCACTCTCCACTGTGTTACTGCTGTGTACAATCAGTCCCACAGCCCACTGTGTTACTGCTGTGTACAATCAGTCCCACATCCCACTGTGTTACTGCTGTGTACAATCAGTCCCACACCCCACTGTGTTACTGCTGTGTACAATCAGTCCCACACCCCACTGTGTTACTGCTGTGTACAATCAGTCCCACACCCCACTGTGTTACTGCTGTGTACAATCAGTCCCACACCCCACTGTGTTACTGCTGTGTACAATCAGTCCCACACCCCACTGTGTTACTGCTGTGTACAATCAGTCCCACTCCCCACTGTGTTACTGCTGTGTACAATCAGTCCCACTCCCCACTGTGTTACTGCTGTGTACAATCAGTCCCACACCCCACTGTGTTACTGCTGTGTACAATCAGTCCCACACCCCACTGTGTTACTGCTGTGTACAATCAGTCCCTCTCCCCACTGTGTTACTGCTGTGTACAATCAGTCCCACACCCACTGTGTTACTGCTGTGTACAATCAGTCCCACACCCCACTGTGTTACTGCTGTGTACAATCAGTCCCACTCCCACTGTGTTACTGCTGTGTACAATCAGTCCCACACCCACTGTGTTACTGCTGTGTACAATCAGTCCCACTCCCACTGTGTTACTGCTGTGTACAATCAGTCCTACACCCCACTGTGTTACTGCTGTGTACAATCAGTCCCACAGCCCACTGTGTTACTGCTGTGTACAATCAGTCCCACTCTCCACTGTGTTACTGCTGTGTACAATCAGTCCCACACCCACTGTGTTACTGCTGTGTACAATCAGTCCCACACCCACTGTGTTACTGCTGTGTACAATCAGTCCCACTCCCCACTGTGTTACTGCTGTGTACAATCAGTCCCACTCCCACTGTGTTACTGCTGTGTACAATCAGTCCCACACCCACTGTGTTACTGCTGTGTACAATCAGTCCCACACCCCACTGTGTTACTGCTGTGTACAATCAGTCCCACACCCCACTGTGTTACTGCTGTGTACAATCAGTCCCCCAGCCTACTGTGTTACTGCTGTGTACAATCAGTCCCACTCCCGCAGTGTTACTGCTGTGTACAATCAGTCCCACACCCCACTGTGTTACTGCTGTGTACAATAAGTCCCACACCCCACTGTGTTACTGCTGTGTACAATCAGTCCCACACCCCACTGTGTTACTGCTGTGTACAATCAGTCCCACACCCCACTGTGTTACTGCTGTGTACAATCAGTCCCACTCCCCACTGTGTTACTGCTGTGTACAATCAGTCCCACTCCCACTGTGTTACTGCTGTGTACAATCAGTCCCACAGCCCACTGTGTTACTGCTGTGTACAATCAGTCCCACACCCCACTGTGTTACTGCTGTGTACAATCAGTCCCACACCCCACTGTGTTACTGCTGTGTACAATCAGTCCCACACCCCACTGTGTTACTGCTGTGTACAATCAGTCCCACAGCCCACTGTGTTACTGCTGTGTACAATCAGTCCCACTCCCACTGTGTTACTGCTGTGTACAATCAGTCCCACACCCCACTGTGTTACTGCTGTGTACAATCAGTCCCACAGCCCACTGTGTTACTGCTGTGTACAATCAGTCCCACACCCCACTGTGTTTTTGCTGTGTACAATCAGTCCCACACCCCACGGTGTTACTGCTGTGTACAATCATTCCCTATCCCCCCTATGTTACTGCTGTGTGCAATCAGTCCCACAGCCCACTGTGTTACTGCTGTGTACAATCAGTCCCACAGCCCACTGTGTTACTGCTGTGTACAATCAGTCCCACACCCACTGTGTTACTGCTGTGTACAATCAGTCCACTCCCCACTGTGTTACTGCTGTGTACAATCAGTCCCACACCCCACTGTGTTACTGCTGTGTACAATCAGTCCCACACCCCACTGTGTTACTGCTGTGTACAATCAGTCCCTCTCCACACTGTGTTAATGCTGTGTACAATCAGTCCCACATCCCCACTGTGTTACTGCTGTGTACAATCAGTCCCACTCCCACTGTGTTACTGCTGTGTACAATCAGTCCCACACCCCACTGTGTTACTGCTGTGTACAATCAGTCCCACATCCCACTGTGTTACTGCTGTGTACAATCAGTCCCACTCCCACTGTGTTACTGCTGTGTACAATCAGTCCACTCCCACTGTGTTACTGCTGTGTACAATCAGTCGCACAACCCACTGTGTTACTGCTGTGTACAATCAGTCCCACAGCCCACTGTGTTACTGCTGTGTACAATCAGTCCCACTCTCCACTGTGTTACTGCTGTGTACAATCAGTCCCACACCCCACTGTGTTACTGCTGTGTACAATCAGTCCCACATCCCACTGTGTTACTGCTGTGTACAATCAGTCCCACACCCCACTGTGTTACTGCTGTGTACAATCAGTCCCACTCCCCACTGTGTTACTGCTGTGTACAATCAGTCCCACTCCCCACTGTGTTACTGCTGTGTACAATCAGTCCCACTCCCACTGTGTTACTGCTGTGTACAATCAGTCCCACACCCCACTGTGTTACTGCTGTGTACAATCAGTCCCACACCCACTGTGTTACTGCTGTGTACAATCAGTCCCACAGCCCACTGTGTTACTGCTGTGTACAATCAGTCCCACTCCCACTGTGTTACTGCTGTGTACAATCAGTCCCACACCCACTGTGTTACTGCTGTGTACAATCAGTCCCACATCCCACTGTGTTACTGCTGTGTACAATCAGTCCCACACCCCACTGTGTTACTGCTGTGTACAATCAGCCCCACTTCCAACTGTGTTACTGCTGTGTACAATTACTCCTGCACCCCACTGTGTTACTGCTGTGTACAATCAGTCCCACACCCCACTGTGTTACTGCTGTGTACAATCAGTCCCACTCCCCACTGTGTTACTGCTGTGTACAATCAGTCCCACTCCCCACTGTGTTACTGCTGTGTACAATCAGTCCCACACCCACTGTGTTACTGCTGTGTACAATCAGTCCCACTCCCCTCTATGTTACTGCTGTGTACAATCAGTCCCACTCTCCACAGTGTTACTGCTGTGTACAATCAGTCCCACACCCCACTGTGTTACTGCTGTGTACAATCAGTCCCACACCCCTCGGTGTTACTGCTGTGTACAATCTGTCCCACTCCTCACTGTGTTACTGCTGTGTACAATCAGTCCCACTCCCCACTGTGTTACTGCTGTGTACAATCAGTCCCACACCCACTGTGTTACTGCTGTGTACAATCAGTCCCACTCCCACTGTGTTACTGCTGTGTACAATCAGTCCCACACCCACTGTGTTACTGCTGTGTACAATCAGTCCCACTCCCCACTGTGTTACTGCTGTGTACAATCAGTCCCACTCCCACTGTGTTACTGCTGTGTACAATCAGTCCCACACCCCACTGTGTTACTGCTGTGTACAATCAGTCCCACACCCACTGTGTTACTGCTGTGTACAATCAGTCCCACTCCCCACTGTGTTACTGCTGTGTACAATCAGTCCCACACCCACTGTGTTACTGCTGTGTACAATCAGTCCCCACTCCCCACTGTGTTACTGCTGTGTACAATCAGTCCCACACCCCACTGTGTTACTGCTGTGTACAATCAGTCCCACACCCCACTGTGTTACTGCTGTGTACAATCAGTCCCACACCCGCTATGTTACTGCGGTGTACAATCAGTCCCCCAGCCCACTTTGTTACTGCTGTGTGCATTCAGTCCCACACCCCACAGTGTTACTGCTCTGTACAATCAGTCACACACCCCACTGTGTTACTGCTGTGTACAATCAGTCCCACTCCCCTCTATGTTACTGCTGTGTACAATCAGTCCAACTCCCCACGCTTTTAATGCTGTGTACAATCAGTCTCACACCCCACTGTGTTACTGCTGTGTACAATCATTCCCACTCTCCACTGCGTTACTGCTGTGTACAATCAGTCCACTCCGCACTGTGTTACTGCTGTGTACAATCAGTCCCACACCCCATTGTTTTACTGCTGTGTACAATCAGTCCCATCTCCCCACTGTGTTACTGCTGTGTACAATCAGTCCCACAGCCCACTGTGTTACTGCTGTGTACAATCAGTCCCACTCCCACTGTGTTACTGCTGTGTACAATCAGTCCCACTCCCCACTGTGTTACTGCTGTGTACAATCAGTCCCACTCCCCACTGTGTTACTGCTGTGTACAATCAGTCCCACACCCACTGTGTTACTGCTGTGTGCAATCAGTCCCACTCCCCTCTATGTTACTGCTGTGTACAATCAGTCCCACTCACCACTGTGTTAGTGCTGTGTACAATCAGTCCCACTCCCCACTGTGTTACTGCTGTGTACAATCAGTCCCACACTCCACTGTGTTAGTGCTGTGTACAATCACTCCCTCACCCACTGTGTTACTGCTGTGTACAATCAGTCCCACTCCCCACTGTGTTACTGCTGTGTACAATCAGTCCCACAGCCCACTGTGTTACTGCTGTGTACAATCAGTCCCACTCCCACTGTGTTACTGCTGTGTACAATCAGTCCCACTCCCCACTGTGTTACTGCTGTGTACAATCAGTCCCACACCCCACTGTGTTACTGCTGTGTACAATCAGTCCCACTCCCCACTGTGTTACTGCTGTGTACAATCAGTCCCACTCCCCACTGTGTTACTGCTGTGTACAATCAGTCCCACTCCCCACTATGTTACTGCTGTGTACAATCAGTCCCACTCACCACTGTGTTACTGCTGTGTACAATCAGTCCCACACCCCACTGTGTTACTGCTGTGTACAATCAGTCCCACTCCCACTGTGTTACTGCTGTGTACAATCAGTCCCACTCTCCACGGTGTTACTGCTCTGTACAATCAGTCCCACACCCACTGTGTTACTGCTGTGTACAATCAGTCCACACGCCCACTGTGTTACTGCTGTGTACAATCAGTCCCACTCCCACTGTGTTACTGCTGTGTACAATCAGTCCCACTCCCACTGTGTTACTGCTGTGTACAATCAGTCCCACACCCCACTGTGTTACTGCTGTGTACAATCAGTCCCACACCCCACTGTGTTACTGCTGTGTACAATCAGTCCCACTCCCACTGTGTTACTGCTGTGTACAATCAGTCCCACTCCCACTGTGTTACTGCTGTGTACAATCAGTCCCACACCCACTGTGTTACTGCTGTGTACAATCAGTCCCACACCCCACTGTGTTACTGCTGTGTACAATCAGTCCCACACCCACTGTGTTACTGCTGTGTACAATCAGTCCCACACCCCACTGTGTTACTGCTGTGTACAATCAGTCCCACACCCCACTGTGTTACTGCTGTGTACAATCAGTCCCACACCCCACTGTGTTACTGCTGTGTACAATCAGTCCCACAGCCCACTGTGTTACTGCTGTGTACAATCAGTCCCACACCCCACTGTGTTACTGCTATGTACAATCAGTCCCACACCCCACTGTGTTACTGCGGTGTACAATTACTCCCACACCCTACTGTGTTAGTGCTGTGTACAATCAGTCCCACACCCCACTGTATTACTGCTGTGTACAATCAATCCCACACCCCACTGTGTTACTGCTGTGTACAATCAGTCCCACTCTCCACGGTGTTACTGCTGTGTACAATCAGTCCCACACCCCACTGTCTTACTGCTGTGTACAATCAGTCCCACACCCCACTGTGTTAGTGCTGTGTACAATCAGTCCCATACCCCACTGTGTTACTGCTGTGTACAATCGGCCCCACACCCCACTGTGTTACTGCTGTGTATTATCTGTCCTACACCCCACTGTGTTACTGCTGTGTACAATCAGTCCCACAGCCCACTGTGTTACTGCTGTGTAGAATCAGTCCCACACCCCACTGTGTTACTGCTGTGTACAATCAGTCCCACACCCCACTGTGTTACTGCTGTGTACAATCAGTCCCACTCCCCACTGTGTTACTGCTGTGTACAATCAGTCCCACTCCCCACTGTGTTACTGCTGTGTACAATCAGTCCCACAGCCCCACTGTGTTACTGCTGTGTACAATCAGTCCCCACGCCCCACTGTGTTACTGCTGTGTACAATCAGTCCCACACCCCACTGTGTTACTGCTGTGTACAATCAGTCCCACACCCCACTGTGTTACTGCTGTGTACAATCAGTCCCACACCCCACTGTGTTACTGCTGTGTACAATCAGTCCCACTCCCCACTGTGTTACTGCTGTGTACAATCAGTCCCACACCCCACTGTGTTACTGCTGTGTACAATCAGTCCCACTCCCAACTGTGTTACTGCTGTGTACAATCAGTCCCAAAACCCACTGTGTTACTGCTGTGTACAATCAGTCCCACTCCCCACTGTGTTACTGCTGTGTACAATCAGTCCCACAGCCCACTGTGTTACTGCTGTGTACAATCAGTCCCACTCCCCACTGTGTTACTGCTGTGTACAATCAGTCCCTCAGCCCACTGTGTTACTGCTGTGTACAATCAGTCCCTATCCCCACTGTGTTACTGCTGTGTACAATCAGTCCCACACCCCACTGTGTTACTGCTGTGTACAATCAGTCCCACTCCCCACTGTGTTTTTGCTGTGTACAATCAGTCCCACTCTCCTCTGTGTTACTGCTGTGTACAATTAATCCCGCACCCCACTGTGTTAGTGCTGTGTACAATCAGTCCTCTCCCCACTATGTCACTGCTGTGTACAATCAGTCCCACACACCACTGTGTTAGTGCTGTGTACAATCAGTCCCACAGCCCACTGTGTTACTGCTGTGTACAATCAGTCGCACAACCCACTGTGTTACTGCTGTGTACAATCACTCCCACAGCCCACTGTGTTACTGCTGTGTACAATCAGTCCCACTCTCCACTGTGTTACTGCTGTGTACAATCAGTCCCACAGCCCACTGTGTTACTGCTGTGTACAATCAGTCCCACTCCCCACTGTGTTACTGCTGTGTACAATCAGTCCCACACCCCACTGTGTTACTGCTGTGTACAATCAGTCCCACTCCCCTCTGTGTTATGCTGTGTACAATCAGTCCCAAAACCCACTGTGTTACTGCTGTGTACAATCAGTCCCACACCCCACTGTGTTACTGCTGTGTACAATCAGTCCCACACCCCACTGTGTTACTGCTGTGTACAATCAGTCCCACTCCCCACTGTGTTACTGCTGTGTACAATCAGTCCCACTCCCCACTGTGTTACTGCTGTGTACAATCAGTCCCACACCCACTGTGTTACTGCTGTGTACAATCAGTCCCACACCCACTGTGTTACTGCTGTGTACAATCAGTCCCACACCCCACTGTGTTACTGCTGTGTACAATCAGTCCCACACCCCACTGTGTTACTGCTGTGTACAATCAGTCCCACACCCCACTGTGTTACTGCTGTGTACAATCAGTCCCACTCCCACTGTGTTACTGCTGTGTACAATCAGTCCCACTCCCCACGGTGTTACTGCTGTGTACAATCAGTCCCACACCCCACTGTGTTACTGCTGTGTACAATCAGTCCCACTCCCCACTGTGTTACTGCTGTGTACAATCAGTCCCACAGCCCACTGTGTTACTGCTGTGTACAATCAGTCCCACACCCCACTGTGTTACTGCTGTGTACAATCAGTCCCACTCCCCACTGTGTTACTGCTGTGTACAATCAGTCCCACATCCCCACTGTGTTACTGCTGTGTACAATCAGTCCCACACCCACTGTGTTACTGCTGTGTACAATCAGTCCCACACCCCACTGTGTTACTGCTGTGTACAATCAGTCCCACTCCCCACTGTGTTACTGCTGTGTACAATCAGTCCCACAGCCCACTGTGTTACTGCTGTGTACAATCAGTCCCACACCCCACTGTGTTACTGCTGTGTACAATCAGTCCCACAGCCCACTGTGTTACTGCTGTGTACAATCAGTCCCACACCCCACTGTGTTACTGCTGTGTACAATCAGTCCCACTCCCCACTGTTTTACTGCTGTGTACAATCAATCCCACACCCTCTGTGTTACTGCTGGGTACGATCAGCCCCACTCGCCACTGTGTTACTGCTGTGTACAATCAGTCCCACACCCCACTGTGTTACTGCTGTGTACAATCAGTCCCACACCCCACTGTGTTACTGCTGTGTACAATCAGTCCCACAGCCCACTGTGTTACTGCTGTGTACAATCAGTCCCACACCCACTGTGTTACTGCTGTGTACAATCAGTCCCACACCCCACTGTGTTACTGCTGTGTACAATCAGTCCCACACCCCACTGTGTTACTGCTGTGTACAATCAGTCCCACACCCACTGTGTTACTGCTGTGTACAATCAGTCCCACAGCCCACTGTGTTACTGCTGTGTACAATCAGTCCCACACCCCACTGTGTTACTGCTGTGTACAATCAGTCCCACAGCCCACTGTGTTACTGCTGTGTACAATCAGTCCCACTCCCCACTGTGTTACTGCTGTGTACAATCAGTCCCACACCCCACTGTGTTACTGCTGTGTACAATCAGTCCCACACCCCACTGTGTTACTGCTGTGTACAATCAGTCCCACACCCCACTGTGTTACTGCTGTGTACAATCAGTCCACACCCCACTGTGTTACTGCTGTGTACAATCAGTCCCACGCCCACTGTGTTACTGCTGTGTACAATCAGTCCCACTCCCCACTGTGTTACTGCTGTGTACAATCAGTCCCACACCCCACTGTGTTACTGCTGTGTACAATCAGTCCCACTCCCACTGTGTTACTGCTGTGTACAATCAGTCCCACACCCACTGTGTTACTGCTGTGTACAATCAGTCCCTCAGCCCACTGTGTTACTGCTGTGTACAATCAGTCCCACTCCCCACTGTGTTACTGCTGTGTACAATCAGTCCCACACCCCACTGTGTTACTGCTGTGTACAATCAGTCCCTCTCCCCACTGTGTTACTGCTGTGTACAATCAGTCCCACACCCCACTGTGTTACTGCTGTGTACAATCAGTCCCACTCCCCTCTGTGTTACTGCTGTGTACAATCAGTCCCACTCCCCACTGTGTTACTGCTGTGTACAATCAGTCCCACTCCCACTGTGTTACTGCTGTGTACAATCAGTCCCACACCCCACTGTGTTACTGCTGTGTACAATCAGCTCCCACACCCCACTGTGTTACTGCTGTGTACAATCAGTCCCACAGCCCCACTGTGTTACTGCTGTGTACAATCAGTCCCACACCCCACTGTGTTACTGC
Source organism: Carcharodon carcharias (assembly GCF_017639515.1). Lineage (NCBI taxonomy): Eukaryota > Metazoa > Chordata > Chondrichthyes > Lamniformes > Lamnidae > Carcharodon > Carcharodon carcharias. Next base: position 310,599 of record NW_024470719.1, read on the forward strand.
TGTGTACAATCAGTCCCACACACACTGTGTTACTGCTGTGTACAATCAGTCCCACACCCACTGTGTTACTGCTGTGTACAATCAGTCCCACACCCCACTGTGTTACTGCTGTGTACAATCAGTCCCACAGCCCCACTGTGTTACTGCTGTGTACAATCAGTCCCACACCCACTGTGTTACTGCTGTGTACAATCAGTCCCACTCCCCACTGTGTTACTGCTGTGTACAATCAGTCCCACACCCACTGTTTTACTGCTGTGTACAATAGTCCCACACCCACTGTGTTACTGCTGTGTACAATCAGTCCCACACGCCCACTGTGTTACTGCTGTGTACAATCAGTCCCACTCCCACTGTGTTACTGCTGTGTACAATCAGTCCCACACCCCACTGTGTTACTGCTGTGTACAATCAGTCCCACACCCCACTGTGTTACTGCTGTGTACAATCAGTCCCACACCCACTGTGTTACTGCTGTGTACAATCAGTCCCACAGCCCCACTGTGTTACTGCTGTGTACAATCAGTCCCACACCCCACTGTGTTACTGCTGTGTACAATCAGTCCCACTCCCAACTGTGTTACTGCTGTGTACAATCAGTCCCACTCCCCACTGTGTTACTGCTGTGTACAATCAGCTCCCACACCCCACTGTGTTACTGCTGTGTACAATCAGTCCCACTCCCACTGTGTTACTGCTGTGTACAATCAGTCCCACACCCACTGTGTTACTGCTGTGTACAATCAGTCCCACTCCCCACTGTGTTACTGCTGTGTACAATCAGTCCCACACCCCACTGTGTTACTGCTGTGTACAATCAGTCCCACTCCCCACTGTGTTACTGCTGTGTACAATCAGTCCCACAGCCCACTGTGTTACTGCTGTGTACAATCAGTCCCACTCCCCACTGTGTTACTGCTGTGTACAATCAGTCCCACTCCCCACTGTGTTACTGCTGTGTACAATCAGTCCCACACCCCACTGTTTTACTGCTGTGTACAATCAGTCCCACTCCCCACTGTGTTACTGCTGTGTACAATCAGTCCCACACCCCACTGTGTTACTGCTGTGTACAATCAGTCCCACTCCCGCAGTGTTACTGCTGTGTACATTCAGTCCCACACCCCACTGTGTTACTGCTGTGTACAATCAATCCCACACCCCACTGTGTTACTGCTGTGTACAATCAGTCTCACACCCCCTGTGTTACTGCTGTGTACAATCAGTCCCTCTCTCCACTGTGTTACTGCTGTGTACAATCAGTCCCACACCCCACTGTGTTACTGCTGTGTACAATCAGTCCCCACACCCCACTGTGTTACTGCTGTGTACAATCAGTCCCACACCCCACTGTGTTACTGCTGTGTACAATCAGTCCCACACCGCACTGTGTTACTGCTGTGTACAATCAGTCCTACACCCCACTGTGTTACTGCTGTGTACAATCGGCCCCACACCGCACTGTGTTACTGCTGTGTATTATCTGTCCTACACCCCACTGTGTTACTGCTGTGTACAATCAGTCCCACACCCCACTGTGTTACTGCTGTGTACAATCAGTCCCACACCCCGCGGTGTTACTGCTGTGTACAATCAGTCCACATCCCACTGTGTTACTGCTCTGTACAATCAGTCCCACACCCCACTGAGTTACTGCTGTGTACAATCAGTCCCACACCCCCACTGTGTTACTGCTGTGTACAATCAGTCCCACACCCCACTGTGGTATGCTGTGTACAATCAGTCCGCACTCCCACTGTGTTACTGCTGTGTACAATCAGTCCCACACGCCCACTGTGTTACTGCTGTGTACAATCAGTCCCACTCTCCACTGTGTTACTGCTGTGTACAATCAGTCCCACTGCCCACTGTGTTACTGCTGTGTACATTCAGTCCCACAGCCCACTGTGTTACTGCTGTGTACATTCAGTCCCATAGCCCACTGTTTTACTGCTGTGTACAATCAGTCCCACACCCCACTGTGTTACTGCTGGGTACAATCAGTCCCACTCGCCACTGTGTTACTGCTGTGTACAATCAGTCCCACACCCCACTGTGTTACTGCTGGGTACGATCAGCCCCACTCGCCACTGTGTTACTGCTGTGTACAATCAGTCCCACACCCCACTGTGTTACTGCTGTGTACAATCAGTCCCACACCCCACTGTGTTACTGCTGTGTACAATCAGTCCCACTCCCCACTGTGTTACTGCTGTGTACAATCAGTCCCACTCCCCTGTGTTACTGCTGTGTACAATCAGTCCCACACCCCACTGTGTTACTGCTGTGTACAATCAGTCCCACAGCCCACTGTGTTACTGCTGTGTACAATCAGTCCCACACCCCACTGTGTTACTGCTGTGTACAATCAGTCCCACTCCCCACTGTGTTACTGCTGTGTACAATCAGTCCCACACCCCACGGTGTTACTGCTGTGTAAAATCAGTCCCACATCCCACTGTGTTACTGCTGTGTACAATCAGTCCCACACCCCACTGTGTTACTGCTGTGTACAATCAGTCCCACAGCCCACTGTGTTACTGCTGTGTACAATCAGTCCCACACCCCACTGTGTTACTGCTGTGTACAATCAGTCCACACCCCACTGTGTTACTGCTGTGTACAATCAGTCCCACACCCCACTGTGTTACTGCTGTGTACAATCAGTCCCACCCCACTGTGTTACTGCTGTGTACAATCAGTCCCACACCCCACTGTGTTACTGCTGTGTACAATCAGTCCCACACCCCACTGTGTTACTGCTGTGTACAATCAGTCCCACACCCCACTGTGTTACTGCTGTGTACAATCAGTCCCACCCCACTGTGTTACTGCTGTGTACAATCAGTCCCACACCCCACTGTGTTACTGCTGTGTACAATCAGTCCCACACCCCACTGTGTTACTGCTGTGTACAATCAGTCCCACCCCACTGTGTTACTGCTGTGTACAATCAGTCCCACACCCCACTGTGTTACTGCTGTGTACAATCAGTCCCACACCCCACTGTGTTACTGCTGTGTACAATCAGTCCCACACCCCACTGTGTTACTGCTGTGTACAATCAGTCCCACACCCCACTGTGTTACTGCTGTGTACAATCAGTCCCACACCCCACTGTGTTACTGCTGTGTACAATCAGTCCCACACCCCACTGTGTTACTGCTGTGTACAATCAGTCCCACACCCCACTGTGTTACTGCTGTGTACAATCAGTCCCACACCCCACTGTGTTACTGCTGTGTACAATCAGTCCCACACCCCACTGTGTTACTGCTGTGTACAATCAGTCCCACACCCCACTGTGTTACTGCTGTGTACAATCAGTCCCACACCCCACTGTGTTACTGCTGTGTACAATCAGTCCCACACCCCACTGTGTTACTGCTGTGTACAATCAGTCCCACACCCCACTGTGTTACTGCTGTGTACAATCAGTCCCACCCCACTGTGTTACTGCTGTGTACAATCAGTCCCACACCCCACTGTGTTACTGCTGTGTACAATCAGTCCCACACCCCACTGTGTTACTGCTGTGTACAATCAGTCCCACACCCCACTGTGTTACTGCTGTGTACAATCAGTCCCACACCCCACTGTGTTACTGCTGTGTACAATCAGTCCCACACCCCACTGTGTTACTGCTGTGTACAATCAGTCCCACACCCCACTGTGTTACTGCTGTGTACAATCAGTCCCACACCCCACTGTGTTACTGCTGTGTACAATCAGTCCCACACCCCACTGTGTTACTGCTGTGTACAATCAGTCCCACACCCCACTGTGTTACTGCTGTGTACAATCAGTCCCACACCCCACTGTGTTACTGCTGTGTACAATCAGTCCCACACCCCACTGTGTTACTGCTGTGTACAATCAGTCCACACCCCACTGTGTTACTGCTGTGTACAATCAGTCCCACACCCCACTGTGTTACTGCTGTGTACAATCAGTCCCACACCCCACTGTGTTACTGCTGTGTACAATCAGTCCCACACCCCACTGTGTTACTGCTGTGTACAATCAGTCCCACACCCCACTGTGTTACTGCTGTGTACAATCAGTCCCACACCCCACTGTGTTACTGCTGTGTACAATCAGTCCCACACCCCACTGTGTTACTGCTGTGTACAATCAGTCCCACACCCCACTGTGTTACTGCTGTGTACAATCAGTCCCACACCCCACTGTGTTACTGCTGTGTACAATCAGTCCCACACCCCACTGTGTTACTGCTGTGTACAATCAGTCCCACACCCCACTGTGTTACTGCTGTGTACAATCAGTCCCACACCCCACTGTGTTACTGCTGTGTACAATCAGTCCCACACCCCACTGTGTTACTGCTGTGTACAATCAGTCCCACACCCCACTGTGTTACTGCTGTGTACAATCAGTCCCACACCCCACTGTGTTACTGCTGTGTACAATCAGTCCCACACCCCACTGTGTTACTGCTGTGTACAATCAGTCCCACACCCCACTGTGTTACTGCTGTGTACAATCAGTCCCACACCCCACTGTGTTACTGCTGTGTACAATCAGTCCCACACCCCACTGTGTTACTGCTGTGTACAATCAGTCCCACACCCCACTGTGTTACTGCTGTGTACAATCAGTCCCACACCCCACTGTGTTACTGCTGTGTACAATCAGTCCCACACCCCACTGTGTTACTGCTGTGTACAATCAGTCCCACACCCCACTGTGTTACTGCTGTGTACAATCAGTCCCACACCCCACTGTGTTACTGCTGTGTACAATCAGTCCCACACCCCACTGTGTTACTGCTGTGTACAATCAGTCCCACACCCCACTGTGTTACTGCTGTGTACAATCAGTCCCACACCCCACTGTGTTACTGCTGTGTACAATCAGTCCCACACCCCACTGTGTTACTGCTGTGTACAATCAGTCCCACACCCCACTGTGTTACTGCTGTGTACAATCAGTCCCACTCCCCACTGTGTTACTGCTGTGTACAATCAGTCCCACACCCCACTGTGTTACTGCTGTGTACAATCAGTCCCACACCCCACTGTGTTACTGCTGTGTACAATCAGTCCCACACCCCACTGTGTTACTGCTGTGTACAATCAGTCCCACACCCCACTGTGTTACTGCTGTGTACAATCAGTCCCACACCCCACTGTGTTACTGCTGTGTACAATCAGTCCCACACCCCACTGTGTTACTGCTGTGTACAATCAGTCCCACACCCCACTGTGTTACTGCTGTGTACAATCAGTCCCACCCCACTGTGTTACTGCTGTGTACAATCAGTCCCACAGCCCACTGTGTTACTGCTGTATACAATCTGTCCCTCAGCCCACTGTGTTACTGCTGTGTACAATCAGTTCCACACCCCACTGTGTTACTGTGTACAATCAGTCGTACACCCCACTGTGTTACTGCTGTGTACAATCAGTCCCACACCCCACGGTGTTACTGCTGTGTACAATCTGTCCCACTCCCCACTGTGTTACTGCTGTGTACAATCAGTCCCACACCCCACTGTGTTACTGCTGTGTACAATCAGTCCCACACCCCACTGTGTTACTGCTGTGTACAATCAGTCCCACACCCCACTGTGTTACTGCTGTGTACAATCAGTCCCACACCCCACTGTGTTACTGCTGTGTACAATCAGTCCCACACCCCACTGTGTTACTGCTGTGTACAATCAGTCCCACACCCCACTGTGTTACTGCTGTGTACAATCAGTCCCACACCCCACTGTGTTACTGCTGTGTACAATCAGTCCCACACCCCACTGTGTTACTGCTGTGTACAATCAGTCCCACACCCCACTGTGTTACTGCTGTGTACAATCAGTCCCACACCCCACTGTGTTACTGCTGTGTACAATCAGTCCCACACCCCACTGTGTTACTGCTGTGTACAATCAGTCCCACACCCCACTGTGTTACTGCTGTGTACAATCAGTCCCACACCCCACTGTGTTACTGCTGTGTACAATCAGTCCCACACCCCACTGTGTTACTGCTGTGTACAATCAGTCCCACACCCCACTGTGTTACTGCTGTGTACAATCAGTCCCACACCCCACTGTGTTACTGCTGTGTACAATCAGTCCCACCCCACTGTGTTACTGCTGTGTACAATCAGTCCCACACCCCACTGTGTTACTGCTGTGTACAATCAGTCCCACACCCCACTGTGTTACTGCTGTGTACAATCAGTCCCACACCCCACTGTGTTACTGCTGTGTACAATCAGTCCCACACCCCACTGTGTTACTGCTGTGTACAATCAGTCCCACACCCCACTGTGTTACTGCTGTGTACAATCAGTCCCACACCCCACTGTGTTACTGCTGTGTACAATCAGTCCCACACCCCACTGTGTTACTGCTGTGTACAATCAGTCCCACACCCCACTGTGTTACTGCTGTGTACAATCAGTCCCACACCCCACTGTGTTACTGCTGTGTACAATCAGTCCCACACCCCACTGTGTTACTGCTGTGTACAATCAGTCCCACTCCCACTGTGTTACTGCTGTGTACAATCAGTCCCACACCCCACTGTGTTACTGCTGTGTACAATCAGTCCCACCCCACTGTGTTACTGCTGTGTACAATCAGTCCCACACCCCACTGTGTTACTGCTGTGTACAATCAGTCCCACACCCCACTGTGTTACTGCTGTGTACAATCAGTCCCACACCCCACTGTGTTACTGCTGTGTACAATCAGTCCCACTCCCCACTGTGTTACTGCTGTGTACAATCAGTCCCACACCCCACTGTGTTACTGCTGTGTACAATCAGTCCCACACCCCACTGTGTTACTGCTGTGTACAATCAGTCCCACACCCCACTGTGTTACTGCTGTGTACAATCAGTCCCACACCCCACTGTGTTACTGCTGTGTACAATCAGTCCCACACCCCACTGTGTTACTGCTGTGTACAATCAGTCCCACACCCCACTGTGTTACTGCTGTGTACAATCAGTCCCACACCCCACTGTGTTACTGCTGTGTACAATCAGTCCCACACCCCACTGTGTTACTGCTGTGTACAATCAGTCCCACACCCCACTGTGTTACTGCTGTGTACAATCAGTCCCACACCCCACTGTGTTACTGCTGTGTACAATCAGTCCCACACCCCACTGTGTTACTGCTGTGTACAATCAGTCCCACACCCCACTGTGTTACTGCTGTGTACAATCAGTCCCACACCCCACTGTGTTACTGCTGTGTACAATCAGTCCCACACCCCACTGTGTTACTGCTGTGTACAATCAGTCCCACACCCCACTGTGTTACTGCTGTGTACAATCAGTCCCACACCCCACTGTGTTACTGCTGTGTACAATCAGTCCCACACCCCACTGTGTTACTGCTGTGTACAATCAGTCCCACACCCCACTGTGTTACTGCTGTGTACAATCAGTCCCACACCCCACTGTGTTACTGCTGTGTACAATCAGTCCCACACCCCACTGTGTTACTGCTGTGTACAATCAGTCCCACACCCCACTGTGTTACTGCTGTGTACAATCAGTCCCACACCCCACTGTGTTACTGCTGTGTACAATCAGTCCCACACCCCACTGTGTTACTGCTGTGTACAATCAGTCCCACACCCCACTGTGTTACTGCTGTGTACAATCAGTCCCACACCCCACTGTGTTACTGCTGTGTACAATCAGTCCCACACCCCACTGTGTTACTGCTGTGTACAATCAGTCCCACACCCCACTGTGTTACTGCTGTGTACAATCAGTCCCACACCCCACTGTGTTACTGCTGTGTACAATCAGTCCCACACCCCACTGTGTTACTGCTGTGTACAATCAGTCCCACACCCCACTGTGTTACTGCTGTGTACAATCAGTCCCACACCCCACTGTGTTACTGCTGTGTACAATCAGTCCCACACCCCACTGTGTTACTGCTGTGTACAATCAGTCCCACACCCCACTGTGTTACTGCTGTGTACAATCAGTCCCACACCCCACTGTGTTACTGCTGTGTACAATCAGTCCCACACCCCACTGTGTTACTGCTGTGTACAATCAGTCCCACACCCCACTGTGTTACTGCTGTGTACAATCAGTCCCACACCCCACTGTGTTACTGCTGTGTACAATCAGTCCCACACCCCACTGTGTTACTGCTGTGTACAATCAGTCCCACACCCCACTGTGTTACTGCTGTGTACAATCAGTCCCACACCCCACTGTGTTACTGCTGTGTACAATCAGTCCCACACCCCACTGTGTTACTGCTGTGTACAATCAGTCCCACCCCACTGTGTTACTGCTGTGTACAATCAGTCCCACACCCCACTGTGTTACTGCTGTGTACAATCAGTCCCACACCCCACTGTGTTACTGCTGTGTACAATCAGTCCCACACCCCACTGTGTTACTGCTGTGTACAATCAGTCCCACACCCCACTGTGTTACTGCTGTGTACAATCAGTCCCACACCCCACTGTGTTACTGCTGTGTACAATCAGTCCCACACCCCACTGTGTTACTGCTGTGTACAATCAGTCCCACACCCCACTGTGTTACTGCTGTGTACAATCAGTCCCACCCCACTGTGTTACTGCTGTGTACAATCAGTCCCACACCCCACTGTGTTACTGCTGTGTACAATCAGTCCCACACCCCACTGTGTTACTGCTGTGTACAATCAGTCCCACACCCCACTGTGTTACTGCTGTGTACAATCAGTCCCACACCCCACTGTGTTACTGCTGTGTACAATCAGTCCCACACCCCACTGTGTTACTGCTGTGTACAATCAGTCCCACACCCCACTGTGTTACTGCTGTGTACAATCAGTCCCACACCCCACTGTGTTACTGCTGTGTACAATCAGTCCCACACCCCACTGTGTTACTGCTGTGTACAATCAGTCCCACACCCCACTGTGTTACTGCTGTGTACAATCAGTCCCACACCCCACTGTGTTACTGCTGTGTACAATCAGTCCCACACCCCACTGTGTTACTGCTGTGTACAATCAGTCCCACACCCCACTGTGTTACTGCTGTGTACAATCAGTCCCACACCCCACTGTGTTACTGCTGTGTACAATCAGTCCCACACCCCACTGTGTTACTGCTGTGTACAATCAGTCCCACACCCCACTGTGTTACTGCTGTGTACAATCAGTCCCACACCCCACTGTGTTACTGCTGTGTACAATCAGTCCCACACCCCACTGTGTTACTGCTGTGTACAATCAGTCCCACACCCCACTGTGTTACTGCTGTGTACAATCAGTCCCACACCCCACTGTGTTACTGCTGTGTACAATCAGTCCCACACCCCACTGTGTTACTGCTGTGTACAATCAGTCCCACACCCCACTGTGTTACTGCTGTGTACAATCAGTCCCACACCCCACTGTGTTACTGCTGTGTACAATCAGTCCCACACCCCACTGTGTTACTGCTGTGTACAATCAGTCCCACACCCCACTGTGTTACTGCTGTGTACAATCAGTCCCACACCCCACTGTGTTACTGCTGTGTACAATCAGTCCCACACCCCACTGTGTTACTGCTGTGTACAATCAGTCCCACACCCCACTGTGTTACTGCTGTGTACAATCAGTCCCACACCCCACTGTGTTACTGCTGTGTACAATCAGTCCCACACCCCACTGTGTTACTGCTGTGTACAATCAGTCCCACACCCCACTGTGTTACTGCTGTGTACAATCAGTCCCACACCCCACTGTGTTACTGCTGTGTACAATCAGTCCCACACCCCACTGTGTTACTGCTGTGTACAATCAGTCCCACACCCCACTGTGTTACTGCTGTGTACAATCAGTCCCACACCCCACTGTGTTACTGCTGTGTACAATCAGTCCCACACCCCACTGTGTTACTGCTGTGTACAATCAGTCCCACACCCCACTGTGTTACTGCTGTGTACAATCAGTCCCACACCCCACTGTGTTACTGCTGTGTACAATCAGTCCCACACCCCACTGTGTTACTGCTGTGTACAATCAGTCCCACACCCCACTGTGTTACTGCTGTGTACAATCAGTCCCACACCCCACTGTGTTACTGCTGTGTACAATCAGTCCCACACCCCACTGTGTTACTGCTGTGTACAATCAGTCCCACACCCCACTGTGTTACTGCTGTGTACAATCAGTCCCACACCCCACTGTGTTACTGCTGTGTACAATCAGTCCCACACCCCACTGTGTTACTGCTGTGTACAATCAGTCCCACACCCCACTGTGTTACTGCTGTGTACAATCAGTCCCACACCCCACTGTGTTACTGCTGTGTACAATCAGTCCCACACCCCACTGTGTTACTGCTGTGTACAATCAGTCCCACACCCCACTGTGTTACTGCTGTGTACAATCAGTCCCACACCCCACTGTGTTACTGCTGTGTACAATCAGTCCCACACCCCACTGTGTTACTGCTGTGTACAATCAGTCCCACACCCCACTGTGTTACTGCTGTGTACAATCAGTCCCACACCCCACTGTGTTACTGCTGTGTACAATCAGTCCCACACCCCACTGTGTTACTGCTGTGTACAATCAGTCCCACACCCCACTGTGTTACTGCTGTGTACAATCAGTCCCACACCCCACTGTGTTACTGCTGTGTACAATCAGTCCCACACCCCACTGTGTTACTGCTGTGTACAATCAGTCCCACACCCCACTGTGTTACTGCTGTGTACAATCAGTCCCACACCCCACTGTGTTACTGCTGTGTACAATCAGTCCCACACCCCACTGTGTTACTGCTGTGTACAATCAGTCCCACACCCCACTGTGTTACTGCTGTGTACAATCAGTCCCACACCCCACTGTGTTACTGCTGTGTACAATCAGTCCCACACCCCACTGTGTTACTGCTGTGTACAATCAGTCCCACACCCCACTGTGTTACTGCTGTGTACAATCAGTCCCACACCCCACTGTGTTACTGCTGTGTACAATCAGTCCCACACCCCACTGTGTTACTGCTGTGTACAATCAGTCCCACACCCCACTGTGTTACTGCTGTGTACAATCAGTCCCACACCCCACTGTGTTACTGCTGTGTACAATCAGTCCCACACCCCACTGTGTTACTGCTGTGTACAATCAGTCCCACACCCCACTGTGTTACTGCTGTGTACAATCAGTCCCACACCCCACTGTGTTACTGCTGTGTACAATCAGTCCCACACCCCACTGTGTTACTGCTGTGTACAATCAGTCCCACACCCCACTGTGTTACTGCTGTGTACAATCAGTCCCACACCCCACTGTGTTACTGCTGTGTACAATCAGTCCCACACCCCACTGTGTTACTGCTGTGTACAATCAGTCCCACACCCCACTGTGTTACTGCTGTGTACAATCAGTCCCACCCCACTGTGTTACTGCTGTGTACAATCAGTCCCACACCCCACTGTGTTACTGCTGTGTACAATCAGTCCCACACCCCACTGTGTTACTGCTGTGTACAATCAGTCCCACACCCCACTGTGTTACTGCTGTGTACAATCAGTCCCACACCCCACTGTGTTACTGCTGTGTACAATCAGTCCCACACCCCACTGTGTTACTGCTGTGTACAATCAGTCCCACACCCCACTGTGTTACTGCTGTGTACAATCAGTCCCACACCCCACTGTGTTACTGCTGTGTACAATCAGTCCCACACCCCACTGTGTTACTGCTGTGTACAATCAGTCCCACACCCCACTGTGTTACTGCTGTGTACAATCAGTCCCACACCCCACTGTGTTACTGCTGTGTACAATCAGTCCCACACCCCACTGTGTTACTGCTGTGTACAATCAGTCCCACACCCCACTGTGTTACTGCTGTGTACAATCAGTCCCACCCCACTGTGTTACTGCTGTGTACAATCAGTCCCACACCCCACTGTGTTACTGCTGTGTACAATCAGTCCCACACCCCACTGTGTTACTGCTGTGTACAATCAGTCCCACACCCCACTGTGTTACTGCTGTGTACAATCAGTCCCACACCCCACTGTGTTACTGCTGTGTACAATCAGTCCCACCCCACTGTGTTACTGCTGTGTACAATCAGTCCCACACCCCACTGTGTTACTGCTGTGTACAATCAGTCCCACACCCCACTGTGTTACTGCTGTGTACAATCAGTCCCACACCCCACTGTGTTACTGCTGTGTACAATCAGTCCCACACCCCACTGTGTTACTGCTGTGTACAATCAGTCCCACACCCCACTGTGTTACTGCTGTGTACAATCAGTCCCACACCCCACTGTGTTACTGCTGTGTACAATCAGTCCCACACCCCACTGTGTTACTGCTGTGTACAATCAGTCCCACACCCCACTGTGTTACTGCTGTGTACAATCAGTCCCACACCCCACTGTGTTACTGCTGTGTACAATCAGTCCCACACCCCACTGTGTTACTGCTGTGTACAATCAGTCCCACACCCCACTGTGTTACTGCTGTGTACAATCAGTCCCACACCCCACTGTGTTACTGCTGTGTACAATCAGTCCCACACCCCACTGTGTTACTGCTGTGTACAATCAGTCCCACACCCCACTGTGTTACTGCTGTGTACAATCAGTCCCACACCCCACTGTGTTACTGCTGTGTACAATCAGTCCCCACCCCACTGTGTTACTGCTGTGTACAATCAGTCCCACACCCCACTGTGTTACTGCTGTGTACAATCAGTCCCACACCCCACTGTGTTACTGCTGTGTACAATCAGTCCCACACCCCACTGTGTTACTGCTGTGTACAATCAGTCCCACACCCCACTGTGTTACTGCTGTGTACAATCAGTCCCACACCCCACTGTGTTACTGCTGTGTACAATCAGTCCCACACCCCACTGTGTTACTGCTGTGTACAATCAGTCCCACACCCCACTGTGTTACTGCTGTGTACAATCAGTCCCACACCCCACTGTGTTACTGCTGTGTACAATCAGTCCCACACCCCACTGTGTTACTGCTGTGTACAATCAGTCCCACACCCCACTGTGTTACTGCTGTGTACAATCAGTCCCACACCCCACTGTGTTACTGCTGTGTACAATCAGTCCCACACCCCACTGTGTTACTGCTGTGTACAATCAGTCCCACACCCCACTGTGTTACTGCTGTGTACAATCAGTCCCACACCCCACTGTGTTACTGCTGTGTACAATCAGTCCCACACCCCACTGTGTTACTGCTGTGTACAATCAGTCCCACACCCCACTGTGTTACTGCTGTGTACAATCAGTCCCACACCCCACTGTGTTACTGCTGTGTACAATCAGTCCCACACCCCACTGTGTTACTGCTGTGTACAATCAGTCCCACCCCACTGTGTTACTGCTGTGTACAATCAGTCCCACACCCCACTGTGTTACTGCTGTGTACAATCAGTCCCACACCCCACTGTGTTACTGCTGTGTACAATCAGTCCCACACCCCACTGTGTTACTGCTGTGTACAATCAGTCCCACACCCCACTGTGTTACTGCTGTGTACAATCAGTCCCACACCCCACTGTGTTACTGCTGTGTACAATCAGTCCCACACCCCACTGTGTTACTGCTGTGTACAATCAGTCCCACACCCCACTGTGTTACTGCTGTGTACAATCAGTCCCACACCCCACTGTGTTACTGCTGTGTACAATCAGTCCCACACCCCACTGTGTTACTGCTGTGTACAATCAGTCCCACACCCCACTGTGTTACTGCTGTGTACAATCAGTCCCACACCCCACTGTGTTACTGCTGTGTACAATCAGTCCCACACCCCACTGTGTTACTGCTGTGTACAATCAGTCCCACACCCCACTGTGTTACTGCTGTGTACAATCAGTCCCACACCCCACTGTGTTACTGCTGTGTACAATCAGTCCCACACCCCACTGTGTTACTGCTGTGTACAATCAGTCCACCCCACTGTGTTACTGCTGTGTACAATCAGTCCCACACCCCACTGTGTTACTGCTGTGTACAATCAGTCCCACACCCCACTGTGTTACTGCTGTGTACAATCAGTCCCACACCCCACTGTGTTACTGCTGTGTACAATCAGTCCCACACCCCACTGTGTTACTGCTGTGTACAATCAGTCCCACACCCCACTGTGTTACTGCTGTGTACAATCAGTCCCACACCCCACTGTGTTACTGCTGTGTACAATCAGTCCCACACCCCACTGTGTTACTGCTGTGTACAATCAGTCCCACACCCCACTGTGTTACTGCTGTGTACAATCAGTCCCACACCCCACTGTGTTACTGCTGTGTACAATCAGTCCCACACCCCACTGTGTTACTGCTGTGTACAATCAGTCCCACACCCCACTGTGTTACTGCTGTGTACAATCAGTCCCACACCCCACTGTGTTACTGCTGTGTACAATCAGTCCCACACCCCACTGTGTTACTGCTGTGTACAATCAGTCCCACACCCCACTGTGTTACTGCTGTGTACAATCAGTCCCACACCCCACTGTGTTACTGCTGTGTACAATCAGTCCCACACCCCACTGTGTTACTGCTGTGTACAATCAGTCCCACACCCCACTGTGTTACTGCTGTGTACAATCAGTCCCACACCCCACTGTGTTACTGCTGTGTACAATCAGTCCCCACCCCACTGTGTTACTGCTGTGTACAATCAGTCCCACACCCCACTGTGTTACTGCTGTGTACAATCAGTCCCACACCCCACTGTGTTACTGCTGTGTACAATCAGTCCCACACCCCACTGTGTTACTGCTGTGTACAATCAGTCCCACACCCCACTGTGTTACTGCTGTGTACAATCAGTCCCACACCCCACTGTGTTACTGCTGTGTACAATCAGTCCCACACCCCACTGTGTTACTGCTGTGTACAATCAGTCCCACCCCACTGTGTTACTGCTGTGTACAATCAGTCCCACACCCCACTGTGTTACTGCTGTGTACAATCAGTCCCACACCCCACTGTGTTACTGCTGTGTACAATCAGTCCCACACCCCACTGTGTTACTGCTGTGTACAATCAGTCCCACACCCCACTGTGTTACTGCTGTGTACAATCAGTCCCACACCCCACTGTGTTACTGCTGTGTACAATCAGTCCCACACCCCACTGTGTTACTGCTGTGTACAATCAGTCCCACACCCCACTGTGTTACTGCTGTGTACAATCAGTCCCACACCCCACTGTGTTACTGCTGTGTACAATCAGTCCCACCCCACTGTGTTACTGCTGTGTACAATCAGTCCCACACCCCACTGTGTTACTGCTGTGTACAATCAGTCCCACACCCCACTGTGTTACTGCTGTGTACAATCAGTCCCACACCCCACTGTGTTACTGCTGTGTACAATCAGTCCCACACCCCACTGTGTTACTGCTGTGTACAATCAGTCCCACACCCCACTGTGTTACTGCTGTGTACAATCAGTCCCACACCCCACTGTGTTACTGCTGTGTACAATCAGTCCCACACCCCACTGTGTTACTGCTGTGTACAATCAGTCCCACACCCCACTGTGTTACTGCTGTGTACAATCAGTCCCACACCCCACTGTGTTACTGCTGTGTACAATCAGTCCCACACCCCACTGTGTTACTGCTGTGTACAATCAGTCCCACACCCCACTGTGTTACTGCTGTGTACAATCAGTCCCACACCCCACTGTGTTACTGCTGTGTACAATCAGTCCCACACCCCACTGTGTTACTGCTGTGTACAATCAGTCCCACCCCACTGTGTTACTGCTGTGTACAATCAGTCCCACACCCCACTGTGTTACTGCTGTGTACAATCAGTCCCACACCCCACTGTGTTACTGCTGTGTACAATCAGTCCCACACCCCACTGTGTTACTGCTGTGTACAATCAGTCCCACACCCCACTGTGTTACTGCTGTGTACAATCAGTCCCACACCCCACTGTGTTACTGCTGTGTACAATCAGTCCCACACCCCACTGTGTTACTGCTGTGTACAATCAGTCCCACACCCCACTGTGTTACTGCTGTGTACAATCAGTCCCACACCCCACTGTGTTACTGCTGTGTACAATCAGTCCCACACCCCACTGTGTTACTGCTGTGTACAATCAGTCCCACACCCCACTGTGTTACTGCTGTGTACAATCAGTCCCACACCCCACTGTGTTACTGCTGTGTACAATCAGTCCCACACCCCACTGTGTTACTGCTGTGTACAATCAGTCCCACCCCACTGTGTTACTGCTGTGTACAATCAGTCCCACACCCCACTGTGTTACTGCTGTGTACAATCAGTCCCACACCCCACTGTGTTACTGCTGTGTACAATCAGTCCCACACCCCACTGTGTTACTGCTGTGTACAATCAGTCCCACACCCCACTGTGTTACTGCTGTGTACAATCAGTCCCACCCCACTGTGTTACTGCTGTGTACAATCAGTCCCACACCCCACTGTGTTACTGCTGTGTACAATCAGTCCCACACCCCACTGTGTTACTGCTGTGTACAATCAGTCCCACACCCCACTGTGTTACTGCTGTGTACAATCAGTCCCACACCCCACTGTGTTACTGCTGTGTACAATCAGTCCCACACCCCACTGTGTTACTGCTGTGTACAATCAGTCCCACACCCCACTGTGTTACTGCTGTGTACAATCAGTCCCACACCCCACTGTGTTACTGCTGTGTACAATCAGTCCCACCCCACTGTGTTACTGCTGTGTACAATCAGTCCCACACCCCACTGTGTTACTGCTGTGTACAATCAGTCCCACACCCCACTGTGTTACTGCTGTGTACAATCAGTCCCACACCCCACTGTGTTACTGCTGTGTACAATCAGTCCCACACCCCACTGTGTTACTGCTGTGTACAATCAGTCCCACACCCCACTGTGTTACTGCTGTGTACAATCAGTCCCACACCCCACTGTGTTACTGCTGTGTACAATCAGTCCCACACCCCACTGTGTTACTGCTGTGTACAATCAGTCCCACACCCCACTGTGTTACTGCTGTGTACAATCAGTCCCACACCCCACTGTGTTACTGCTGTGTACAATCAGTCCCACACCCCACTGTGTTACTGCTGTGTACAATCAGTCCCACACCCCACTGTGTTACTGCTGTGTACAATCAGTCCCACACCCCACTGTGTTACTGCTGTGTACAATCAGTCCCACACCCCACTGTGTTACTGCTGTGTACAATCAGTCTGTGTACAATCACCCCACTGTGTTACTGCTGTGTACAATCAGTCCCACACCCCACTGTGTTACTGCTGTGTACAATCAGTCCCACACCCCACTGTGTTACTGCTGTGTACAATCAGTCCCACACCCCACTGTGTTACTGCTGTGTACAATCAGTCCCACACCCCACTGTGTTACTGCTGTGTACAATCAGTCCCACACCCCACTGTGTTACTGCTGTGTACAATCAGTCCCACACCCCACTGTGTTACTGCTGTGTACAATCAGTCCCACACCCCACTGTGTTACTGCTGTGTACAATCAGTCCCACCCCACTGTGTTACTGCTGTGTACAATCAGTCCCCACCCCACTGTGTTACTGCTGTGTACAATCAGTCCCACACCCCACTGTGTTACTGCTGTGTACAATCAGTCCCACACCCCACTGTGTTACTGCTGTGTACAATCAGTCCCACACCCCACTGTGTTACTGCTGTGTACAATCAGTCCCACACCCCACTGTGTTACTGCTGTGTACAATCAGTCCCACACCCCACTGTGTTACTGCTGTGTACAATCAGTCCCACACCCCACTGTGTTACTGCTGTGTACAATCAGTCCCACACCCCACTGTGTTACTGCTGTGTACAATCAGTCCCACACCCCACTGTGTTACTGCTGTGTACAATCAGTCCCACACCCCACTGTGTTACTGCTGTGTACAATCAGTCCCACACCCCACTGTGTTACTGCTGTGTACAATCAGTCCCACACCCCACTGTGTTACTGCTGTGTACAATCAGTCCCACCCCACTGTGTTACTGCTGTGTACAATCAGTCCCACACCCCACTGTGTTACTGCTGTGTACAATCAGTCCCACACCCCACTGTGTTACTGCTGTGTACAATCAGTCCCACCCCACTGTGTTACTGCTGTGTACAATCAGTCCCACACCCCACTGTGTTACTGCTGTGTACAATCA
This sequence comes from Carcharodon carcharias, assembly GCF_017639515.1. Lineage (NCBI taxonomy): Eukaryota > Metazoa > Chordata > Chondrichthyes > Lamniformes > Lamnidae > Carcharodon > Carcharodon carcharias. Next base: position 328,757 of record NW_024470719.1, read on the forward strand.
GTCCCACACCCCACTGTGTTACTGCTGTGTACAATCAGTCCCACACCCCACTGTGTTACTGCTGTGTACAATCAGTCCCACACCCCACTGTGTTACTGCTGTGTACAATCAGTCCCACACCCCACTGTGTTACTGCTGTGTACAATCAGTCCCACACCCCACTGTGTTACTGCTGTGTACAATCAGTCCCACACCCCACTGTGTTACTGCTGTGTACAATCAGTCCCACACCCCACTGTGTTACTGCTGTGTACAATCAGTCCCACACCCCACTGTGTTACTGCTGTGTACAATCAGTCCCACACCCCACTGTGTTACTGCTGTGTACAATCAGTCCCACACCCCACTGTGTTACTGCTGTGTACAATCAGTCCCACACCCCACTGTGTTACTGCTGTGTACAATCAGTCCCACACCCCACTGTGTTACTGCTGTGTACAATCAGTCCCACACCCCACTGTGTTACTGCTGTGTACAATCAGTCCCACACCCCACTGTGTTACTGCTGTGTACAATCAGTCCCACACCCCACTGTGTTACTGCTGTGTACAATCAGTCCCACACCCCACTGTGTTACTGCTGTGTACAATCAGTCCCACACCCCACTGTGTTACTGCTGTGTACAATCAGTCCCACACCCCACTGTGTTACTGCTGTGTACAATCAGTCCCACACCCCACTGTGTTACTGCTGTGTACAATCAGTCCCACACCCCACTGTGTTACTGCTGTGTACAATCAGTCCCACACCCCACTGTGTTACTGCTGTGTACAATCAGTCCCACACCCCACTGTGTTACTGCTGTGTACAATCAGTCCCACACCCCACTGTGTTACTGCTGTGTACAATCAGTCCCACACCCCACTGTGTTACTGCTGTGTACAATCAGTCCCACACCCCACTGTGTTACTGCTGTGTACAATCAGTCCCACACCCCACTGTGTTACTGCTGTGTACAATCAGTCCCACACCCCACTGTGTTACTGCTGTGTACAATCAGTCCCACACCCCACTGTGTTACTGCTGTGTACAATCAGTCCCACACCCCACTGTGTTACTGCTGTGTACAATCAGTCCCACACCCCACTGTGTTACTGCTGTGTACAATCAGTCCCACACCCCACTGTGTTACTGCTGTGTACAATCAGTCCCACACCCCACTGTGTTACTGCTGTGTACAATCAGTCCCACACCCCACTGTGTTACTGCTGTGTACAATCAGTCCCACACCCCACTGTGTTACTGCTGTGTACAATCAGTCCCACACCCCACTGTGTTACTGCTGTGTACAATCAGTCCCACCCCACTGTGTTACTGCTGTGTACAATCAGTCCCACACCCCACTGTGTTACTGCTGTGTACAATCAGTCCCACACCCCACTGTGTTACTGCTGTGTACAATCAGTCCCACACCCCACTGTGTTACTGCTGTGTACAATCAGTCCCACACCCCACTGTGTTACTGCTGTGTACAATCAGTCCCACACCCCACTGTGTTACTGCTGTGTACAATCAGTCCCACACCCCACTGTGTTACTGCTGTGTACAATCAGTCCCACACCCCACTGTGTTACTGCTGTGTACAATCAGTCCCACACCCCACTGTGTTACTGCTGTGTACAATCAGTCCCACACCCCACTGTGTTACTGCTGTGTACAATCAGTCCCACACCCCACTGTGTTACTGCTGTGTACAATCAGTCCCACACCCCACTGTGTTACTGCTGTGTACAATCAGTCCCACACCCCACTGTGTTACTGCTGTGTACAATCAGTCCCACACCCCACTGTGTTACTGCTGTGTACAATCAGTCCCACCCCACTGTGTTACTGCTGTGTACAATCAGTCCCACACCCCACTGTGTTACTGCTGTGTACAATCAGTCCCACACCCCACTGTGTTACTGCTGTGTACAATCAGTCCCACACCCCACTGTGTTACTGCTGTGTACAATCAGTCCCACACCCCACTGTGTTACTGCTGTGTACAATCAGTCCCACACCCCACTGTGTTACTGCTGTGTACAATCAGTCCCACACCCCACTGTGTTACTGCTGTGTACAATCAGTCCCACACCCCACTGTGTTACTGCTGTGTACAATCAGTCCCACCCCACTGTGTTACTGCTGTGTACAATCAGTCCCACACCCCACTGTGTTACTGCTGTGTACAATCAGTCCCACACCCCACTGTGTTACTGCTGTGTACAATCAGTCCCACACCCCACTGTGTTACTGCTGTGTACAATCAGTCCCACACCCCACTGTGTTACTGCTGTGTACAATCAGTCCCACTCCCCACTGTGTTACTGCTGTGTACAATCAGTCCCACACCCCACTGTGTTACTGCTGTGTACAATCAGTCCCACACCCCACTGTGTTACTGCTGTGTACAATCAGTCCCACACCCCACTGTGTTACTGCTGTGTACAATCAGTCCCACACCCCACTGTGTTACTGCTGTGTACAATCAGTCCCACACCCCACTGTGTTACTGCTGTGTACAATCAGTCCCACACCCCACTGTGTTACTGCTGTGTACAATCAGTCCCACACCCCACTGTGTTACTGCTGTGTACAATCAGTCCCACCCCACTGTGTTACTGCTGTGTACAATCAGTCCCACACCCCACTGTGTTACTGCTGTGTACAATCAGTCCCACACCCCACTGTGTTACTGCTGTGTACAATCAGTCCCACACCCCACTGTGTTACTGCTGTGTACAATCAGTCCCACACCCCACTGTGTTACTGCTGTGTACAATCAGTCCCACACCCCACTGTGTTACTGCTGTGTACAATCAGTCCCACCCCACTGTGTTACTGCTGTGTACAATCAGTCCCACACCCCACTGTGTTACTGCTGTGTACAATCAGTCCCACACCCCACTGTGTTACTGCTGTGTACAATCAGTCCCACACCCCACTGTGTTACTGCTGTGTACAATCAGTCCCACACCCCACTGTGTTACTGCTGTGTACAATCAGTCCCACACCCCACTGTGTTACTGCTGTGTACAATCAGTCCCACACCCCACTGTGTTACTGCTGTGTACAATCAGTCCCACACCCCACTGTGTTACTGCTGTGTACAATCAGTCCCACACCCCACTGTGTTACTGCTGTGTACAATCAGTCCCACACCCCACTGTGTTACTGCTGTGTACAATCAGTCCCACACCCCACTGTGTTACTGCTGTGTACAATCAGTCCCACACCCCACTGTGTTACTGCTGTGTACAATCAGTCCCACACCCCACTGTGTTACTGCTGTGTACAATCAGTCCCACCCCACTGTGTTACTGCTGTGTACAATCAGTCCCACACCCCACTGTGTTACTGCTGTGTACAATCAGTCCCACACCCCACTGTGTTACTGCTGTGTACAATCAGTCCCACACCCCACTGTGTTACTGCTGTGTACAATCAGTCCCACACCCCACTGTGTTACTGCTGTGTACAATCAGTCCCACACCCCACTGTGTTACTGCTGTGTACAATCAGTCCCACACCCCACTGTGTTACTGCTGTGTACAATCAGTCCCACACCCCACTGTGTTACTGCTGTGTACAATCAGTCCCACACCCCACTGTGTTACTGCTGTGTACAATCAGTCCCACACCCCACTGTGTTACTGCTGTGTACAATCAGTCCCACACCCCACTGTGTTACTGCTGTGTACAATCAGTCCCACACCCCACTGTGTTACTGCTGTGTACAATCAGTCCCACACCCCACTGTGTTACTGCTGTGTACAATCAGTCCCACACCCCACTGTGTTACTGCTGTGTACAATCAGTCCCACACCCCACTGTGTTACTGCTGTGTACAATCAGTCCCACACCCCACTGTGTTACTGCTGTGTACAATCAGTCCCACACCCCACTGTGTTACTGCTGTGTACAATCAGTCCCACACCCCACTGTGTTACTGCTGTGTACAATCAGTCCCACACCCCACTGTGTTACTGCTGTGTACAATCAGTCCCACACCCCACTGTGTTACTGCTGTGTACAATCAGTCCCACACCCCACTGTGTTACTGCTGTGTACAATCAGTCCCACACCCCACTGTGTTACTGCTGTGTACAATCAGTCCCACACCCCACTGTGTTACTGCTGTGTACAATCAGTCCCACACCCCACTGTGTTACTGCTGTGTACAATCAGTCCCACACCCCACTGTGTTACTGCTGTGTACAATCAGTCCCACACCCCACTGTGTTACTGCTGTGTACAATCAGTCCCACACCCCACTGTGTTACTGCTGTGTACAATCAGTCCCACACCCCACTGTGTTACTGCTGTGTACAATCAGTCCCACACCCCACTGTGTTACTGCTGTGTACAATCAGTCCCACACCCCACTGTGTTACTGCTGTGTACAATCAGTCCCACACCCCACTGTGTTACTGCTGTGTACAATCAGTCCCACACCCCACTGTGTTACTGCTGTGTACAATCAGTCCCACACCCCACTGTGTTACTGCTGTGTACAATCAGTCCCACACCCCACTGTGTTACTGCTGTGTACAATCAGTCCCACACCCCACTGTGTTACTGCTGTGTACAATCAGTCCCACACCCCACTGTGTTACTGCTGTGTACAATCAGTCCCACACCCCACTGTGTTACTGCTGTGTACAATCAGTCCCACACCCCACTGTGTTACTGCTGTGTACAATCAGTCCCACCCCACTGTGTTACTGCTGTGTACAATCAGTCCCACACCCCACTGTGTTACTGCTGTGTACAATCAGTCCCACACCCCACTGTGTTACTGCTGTGTACAATCAGTCCCACACCCCACTGTGTTACTGCTGTGTACAATCAGTCCCACACCCCACTGTGTTACTGCTGTGTACAATCAGTCCCACACCCCACTGTGTTACTGCTGTGTACAATCAGTCCCACCCCACTGTGTTACTGCTGTGTACAATCAGTCCCACACCCCACTGTGTTACTGCTGTGTACAATCAGTCCCACACCCCACTGTGTTACTGCTGTGTACAATCAGTCCCACCCCACTGTGTTACTGCTGTGTACAATCAGTCCCACACCCCACTGTGTTACTGCTGTGTACAATCAGTCCCACACCCCACTGTGTTACTGCTGTGTACAATCAGTCCCACACCCCACTGTGTTACTGCTGTGTACAATCAGTCCCACACCCCACTGTGTTACTGCTGTGTACAATCAGTCCCACACCCCACTGTGTTACTGCTGTGTACAATCAGTCCCACCCCACTGTGTTACTGCTGTGTACAATCAGTCCCACACCCCACTGTGTTACTGCTGTGTACAATCAGTCCCACACCCCACTGTGTTACTGCTGTGTACAATCAGTCCCACACCCCACTGTGTTACTGCTGTGTACAATCAGTCCCACACCCCACTGTGTTACTGCTGTGTACAATCAGTCCCACACCCCACTGTGTTACTGCTGTGTACAATCAGTCCCACACCCCACTGTGTTACTGCTGTGTACAATCAGTCCCACACCCCACTGTGTTACTGCTGTGTACAATCAGTCCCACACCCCACTGTGTTACTGCTGTGTACAATCAGTCCCACACCCCACTGTGTTACTGCTGTGTACAATCAGTCCCACACCCCACTGTGTTACTGCTGTGTACAATCAGTCCCACACCCCACTGTGTTACTGCTGTGTACAATCAGTCCCACACCCCACTGTGTTACTGCTGTGTACAATCAGTCCCACACCCCACTGTGTTACTGCTGTGTACAATCAGTCCCACACCCCACTGTGTTACTGCTGTGTACAATCAGTCCCACACCCCACTGTGTTACTGCTGTGTACAATCAGTCCCACACCCCACTGTGTTACTGCTGTGTACAATCAGTCCCACACCCCACTGTGTTACTGCTGTGTACAATCAGTCCCACACCCACTGTGTTACTGCTGTGTACAATCAGTCCCACACCCCACTGTGTTACTGCTGTGTACAATCAGTCCCACACCCCACTGTGTTACTGCTGTGTACAATCAGTCCCACACCCCACTGTGTTACTGCTGTGTACAATCAGTCCCACACCCCACTGTGTTACTGCTGTGTACAATCAGTCCCACCCCACTGTGTTACTGCTGTGTACAATCAGTCCCACACCCCACTGTGTTACTGCTGTGTACAATCAGTCCCACACCCCACTGTGTTACTGCTGTGTACAATCAGTCCCACACCCCACTGTGTTACTGCTGTGTACAATCAGTCCCACACCCCACTGTGTTACTGCTGTGTACAATCAGTCCCACACCCCACTGTGTTACTGCTGTGTACAATCAGTCCCACACCCCACTGTGTTACTGCTGTGTACAATCAGTCCCACACCCCACTGTGTTACTGCTGTGTACAATCAGTCCCACACCCCACTGTGTTACTGCTGTGTACAATCAGTCCCACACCCCACTGTGTTACTGCTGTGTACAATCAGTCCCACACCCCACTGTGTTACTGCTGTGTACAATCAGTCCCACACCCCACTGTGTTACTGCTGTGTACAATCAGTCCCACACCCCACTGTGTTACTGCTGTGTACAATCAGTCCCACACCCCACTGTGTTACTGCTGTGTACAATCAGTCCCACACCCCACTGTGTTACTGCTGTGTACAATCAGTCCCACACCCCACTGTGTTACTGCTGTGTACAATCAGTCCCACACCCCACTGTGTTACTGCTGTGTACAATCAGTCCCACACCCCACTGTGTTACTGCTGTGTACAATCAGTCCCACACCCCACTGTGTTACTGCTGTGTACAATCAGTCCCACACCCCACTGTGTTACTGCTGTGTACAATCAGTCCCACACCCCACTGTGTTACTGCTGTGTACAATCAGTCCCACACCCCACTGTGTTACTGCTGTGTACAATCAGTCCCACACCCCACTGTGTTACTGCTGTGTACAATCAGTCCCACACCCCACTGTGTTACTGCTGTGTACAATCAGTCCCACACCCCACTGTGTTACTGCTGTGTACAATCAGTCCCACACCCCACTGTGTTACTGCTGTGTACAATCAGTCCCACACCCCACTGTGTTACTGCTGTGTACAATCAGTCCCACACCCCACTGTGTTACTGCTGTGTACAATCAGTCCCACCCCACTGTGTTACTGCTGTGTACAATCAGTCCCACACCCCACTGTGTTACTGCTGTGTACAATCAGTCCCACCCCACTGTGTTACTGCTGTGTACAATCAGTCCCACACCCCACTGTGTTACTGCTGTGTACAATCAGTCCCACACCCCACTGTGTTACTGCTGTGTACAATCAGTCCCACACCCCACTGTGTTACTGCTGTGTACAATCAGTCCCACACCCCACTGTGTTACTGCTGTGTACAATCAGTCCCACACCCCACTGTGTTACTGCTGTGTACAATCAGTCCCACACCCCACTGTGTTACTGCTGTGTACAATCAGTCCCACACCCCACTGTGTTACTGCTGTGTACAATCAGTCCCACACCCCACTGTGTTACTGCTGTGTACAATCAGTCCCACACCCCACTGTGTTACTGCTGTGTACAATCAGTCCCACACCCCACTGTGTTACTGCTGTGTACAATCAGTCCCACACCCCACTGTGTTACTGCTGTGTACAATCAGTCCCACACCCCACTGTGTTACTGCTGTGTACAATCAGTCCCACACCCCACTGTGTTACTGCTGTGTACAATCAGTCCCACACCCCACTGTGTTACTGCTGTGTACAATCAGTCCCACACCCCACTGTGTTACTGCTGTGTACAATCAGTCCCACACCCCACTGTGTTACTGCTGTGTACAATCAGTCCCACACCCCACTGTGTTACTGCTGTGTACAATCAGTCCCACACCCCACTGTGTTACTGCTGTGTACAATCAGTCCCACCCCACTGTGTTACTGCTGTGTACAATCAGTCCCACACCCCACTGTGTTACTGCTGTGTACAATCAGTCCCACACCCCACTGTGTTACTGCTGTGTACAATCAGTCCCACACCCCACTGTGTTACTGCTGTGTACAATCAGTCCCACACCCCACTGTGTTACTGCTGTGTACAATCAGTCCCACACCCCACTGTGTTACTGCTGTGTACAATCAGTCCCACACCCCACTGTGTTACTGCTGTGTACAATCAGTCCCACACCCCACTGTGTTACTGCTGTGTACAATCAGTCCCACACCCCACTGTGTTACTGCTGTGTACAATCAGTCCCACACCCCACTGTGTTACTGCTGTGTACAATCAGTCCCACACCCCACTGTGTTACTGCTGTGTACAATCAGTCCCACACCCCACTGTGTTACTGCTGTGTACAATCAGTCCCACACCCCACTGTGTTACTGCTGTGTACAATCAGTCCCACACCCCACTGTGTTACTGCTGTGTACAATCAGTCCCACACCCCACTGTGTTACTGCTGTGTACAATCAGTCCCACACCCCACTGTGTTACTGCTGTGTACAATCAGTCCCACACCCCACTGTGTTACTGCTGTGTACAATCAGTCCCACACCCCACTGTGTTACTGCTGTGTACAATCAGTCCCACACCCCACTGTGTTACTGCTGTGTACAATCAGTCCCACACCCCACTGTGTTACTGCTGTGTACAATCAGTCCCACCCCACTGTGTTACTGCTGTGTACAATCAGTCCCACACCCCACTGTGTTACTGCTGTGTACAATCAGTCCCACACCCCACTGTGTTACTGCTGTGTACAATCAGTCCCACACCCCACTGTGTTACTGCTGTGTACAATCAGTCCCACACCCCACTGTGTTACTGCTGTGTACAATCAGTCCCACACCCCACTGTGTTACTGCTGTGTACAATCAGTCCCACACCCCACTGTGTTACTGCTGTGTACAATCAGTCCCACACCCCACTGTGTTACTGCTGTGTACAATCAGTCCCACACCCCACTGTGTTACTGCTGTGTACAATCAGTCCCACACCCCACTGTGTTACTGCTGTGTACAATCAGTCCCACACCCCACTGTGTTACTGCTGTGTACAATCAGTCCCACACCCCACTGTGTTACTGCTGTGTACAATCAGTCCCACACCCCACTGTGTTACTGCTGTGTACAATCAGTCCCACACCCCACTGTGTTACTGCTGTGTACAATCAGTCCCACACCCCACTGTGTTACTGCTGTGTACAATCAGTCCCACACCCCACTGTGTTACTGCTGTGTACAATCAGTCCCACACCCCACTGTGTTACTGCTGTGTACAATCAGTCCCACACCCCACTGTGTTACTGCTGTGTACAATCAGTCCCACACCCCACTGTGTTACTGCTGTGTACAATCAGTCCCACACCCCACTGTGTTACTGCTGTGTACAATCAGTCCCACACCCCACTGTGTTACTGCTGTGTACAATCAGTCCCACACCCCACTGTGTTACTGCTGTGTACAATCAGTCCCACACCCCACTGTGTTACTGCTGTGTACAATCAGTCCCACACCCCACTGTGTTACTGCTGTGTACAATCAGTCCCACACCCCACTGTGTTACTGCTGTGTACAATCAGTCCCACACCCCACTGTGTTACTGCTGTGTACAATCAGTCCCACACCCCACTGTGTTACTGCTGTGTACAATCAGTCCCACACCCCACTGTGTTACTGCTGTGTACAATCAGTCCCACACCCCACTGTGTTACTGCTGTGTACAATCAGTCCCACACCCCACTGTGTTACTGCTGTGTACAATCAGTCCCACACCCCACTGTGTTACTGCTGTGTACAATCAGTCCCACACCCCACTGTGTTACTGCTGTGTACAATCAGTCCCACACCCCACTGTGTTACTGCTGTGTACAATCAGTCCCACACCCCACTGTGTTACTGCTGTGTACAATCAGTCCCACACCCCACTGTGTTACTGCTGTGTACAATCAGTCCCACACCCCACTGTGTTACTGCTGTGTACAATCAGTCCCACACCCCACTGTGTTACTGCTGTGTACAATCAGTCCCACACCCCACTGTGTTACTGCTGTGTACAATCAGTCCCACACCCCACTGTGTTACTGCTGTGTACAATCAGTCCCACACCCCACTGTGTTACTGCTGTGTACAATCAGTCCCACACCCCACTGTGTTACTGCTGTGTACAATCAGTCCCACACCCCACTGTGTTACTGCTGTGTACAATCAGTCCCACACCCCACTGTGTTACTGCTGTGTACAATCAGTCCCACACCCCACTGTGTTACTGCTGTGTACAATCAGTCCCACACCCCACTGTGTTACTGCTGTGTACAATCAGTCCCACACCCCACTGTGTTACTGCTGTGTACAATCAGTCCCACACCCCACTGTGTTACTGCTGTGTACAATCAGTCCCACACCCCACTGTGTTACTGCTGTGTACAATCAGTCCCACACCCCACTGTGTTACTGCTGTGTACAATCAGTCCCACACCCCACTGTGTTACTGCTGTGTACAATCAGTCCCACCCCACTGTGTTACTGCTGTGTACAATCAGTCCCACACCCCACTGTGTTACTGCTGTGTACAATCAGTCCCACACCCCACTGTGTTACTGCTGTGTACAATCAGTCCCACCCCACTGTGTTACTGCTGTGTACAATCAGTCCCACACCCCACTGTGTTACTGCTGTGTACAATCAGTCCCACACCCCACTGTGTTACTGCTGTGTACAATCAGTCCCACACCCCACTGTGTTACTGCTGTGTACAATCAGTCCCACACCCCACTGTGTTACTGCTGTGTACAATCAGTCCCACACCCCACTGTGTTACTGCTGTGTACAATCAGTCCCACACCCCACTGTGTTACTGCTGTGTACAATCAGTCCCACACCCCACTGTGTTACTGCTGTGTACAATCAGTCCCACACCCCACTGTGTTACTGCTGTGTACAATCAGTCCCACACCCCACTGTGTTACTGCTGTGTACAATCAGTCCCACACCCCACTGTGTTACTGCTGTGTACAATCAGTCCCACACCCCACTGTGTTACTGCTGTGTACAATCAGTCCCCACCCCACTGTGTTACTGCTGTGTACAATCAGTCCCACACCCCACTGTGTTACTGCTGTGTACAATCAGTCCCACACCCCACTGTGTTACTGCTGTGTACAATCAGTCCCACACCCCACTGTGTTACTGCTGTGTACAATCAGTCCCACACCCCACTGTGTTACTGCTGTGTACAATCAGTCCCACACCCCACTGTGTTACTGCTGTGTACAATCAGTCCCACACCCCACTGTGTTACTGCTGTGTACAATCAGTCCCACACCCCACTGTGTTACTGCTGTGTACAATCAGTCCCACACCCCACTGTGTTACTGCTGTGTACAATCAGTCCCACACCCCACTGTGTTACTGCTGTGTACAATCAGTCCCACACCCCACTGTGTTACTGCTGTGTACAATCAGTCCCACACCCCACTGTGTTACTGCTGTGTACAATCAGTCCCACACCCCACTGTGTTACTGCTGTGTACAATCAGTCCACACCCCACTGTGTTACTGCTGTGTACAATCAGTCCCACACCCCACTGTGTTACTGCTGTGTACAATCAGTCCCACACCCCACTGTGTTACTGCTGTGTACAATCAGTCCCACACCCCACTGTGTTACTGCTGTGTACAATCAGTCCCACACCCCACTGTGTTACTGCTGTGTACAATCAGTCCCACACCCCACTGTGTTACTGCTGTGTACAATCAGTCCCACACCCCACTGTGTTACTGCTGTGTACAATCAGTCCCACCCCACTGTGTTACTGCTGTGTACAATCAGTCCCACACCCCACTGTGTTACTGCTGTGTACAATCAGTCCCACACCCCACTGTGTTACTGCTGTGTACAATCAGTCCCACACCCCACTGTGTTACTGCTGTGTACAATCAGTCCCACACCCCACTGTGTTACTGCTGTGTACAATCAGTCCCACACCCCACTGTGTTACTGCTGTGTACAATCAGTCCCACACCCCACTGTGTTACTGCTGTGTACAATCAGTCCCACACCCCACTGTGTTACTGCTGTGTACAATCAGTCCCACCCCACTGTGTTACTGCTGTGTACAATCAGTCCCACACCCCACTGTGTTACTGCTGTGTACAATCAGTCCCACACCCCACTGTGTTACTGCTGTGTACAATCAGTCCCACACCCCACTGTGTTACTGCTGTGTACAATCAGTCCCACACCCCACTGTGTTACTGCTGTGTACAATCAGTCCCACACCCCACTGTGTTACTGCTGTGTACAATCAGTCCCACACCCCACTGTGTTACTGCTGTGTACAATCAGTCCCACTCCCCACTGTGTTACTGCTGTGTACAATCAGTCCCACACCCCACTGTGTTACTGCTGTGTACAATCAGTCCCACACCCCACTGTGTTACTGCTGTGTACAATCAGTCCCACACCCCACTGTGTTACTGCTGTGTACAATCAGTCCCACACCCCACTGTGTTACTGCTGTGTACAATCAGTCCCACACCCCACTGTGTTACTGCTGTGTACAATCAGTCCCACACCCCACTGTGTTACTGCTGTGTACAATCAGTCCCACACCCCACTGTGTTACTGCTGTGTACAATCAGTCCCACACCCCACTGTGTTACTGCTGTGTACAATCAGTCCCACACCCCACTGTGTTACTGCTGTGTACAATCAGTCCCACCCCACTGTGTTACTGCTGTGTACAATCAGTCCCACACCCCACTGTGTTACTGCTGTGTACAATCAGTCCCACACCCCACTGTGTTACTGCTGTGTACAATCAGTCCCACACCCCACTGTGTTACTGCTGTGTACAATCAGTCCCACACCCCACTGTGTTACTGCTGTGTACAATCAGTCCCACACCCCACTGTGTTACTGCTGTGTACAATCAGTCCCACACCCCACTGTGTTACTGCTGTGTACAATCAGTCCCACACCCCACTGTGTTACTGCTGTGTACAATCAGTCCCACACCCCACTGTGTTACTGCTGTGTACAATCAGTCCCACACCCCACTGTGTTACTGCTGTGTACAATCAGTCCCACACCCCACTGTGTTACTGCTGTGTACAATCAGTCCCACACCCCACTGTGTTACTGCTGTGTACAATCAGTCCCACACCCCACTGTGTTACTGCTGTGTACAATCAGTCCCACACCCCACTGTGTTACTGCTGTGTACAATCAGTCCCACACCCCACTGTGTTACTGCTGTGTACAATCAGTCCCACACCCCACTGTGTTACTGCTGTGTACAATCAGTCCCACACCCCACTGTGTTACTGCTGTGTACAATCAGTCCCACACCCCACTGTGTTACTGCTGTGTACAATCAGTCCCACACCCCACTGTGTTACTGCTGTGTACAATCAGTCCCACACCCCACTGTGTTACTGCTGTGTACAATCAGTCCCACACCCCACTGTGTTACTGCTGTGTACAATCAGTCCCACACCCCACTGTGTTACTGCTGTGTACAATCAGTCCCACACCCCACTGTGTTACTGCTGTGTACAATCAGTCCCACACCCCACTGTGTTACTGCTGTGTACAATCAGTCCCACACCCCACTGTGTTACTGCTGTGTACAATCAGTCCCACACCCCACTGTGTTACTGCTGTGTACAATCAGTCCCACACCCCACTGTGTTACTGCTGTGTACAATCAGTCCCACACCCCACTGTGTTACTGCTGTGTACAATCAGTCCCACACCCCACTGTGTTACTGCTGTGTACAATCAGTCCCACACCCCACTGTGTTACTGCTGTGTACAATCAGTCCCACACCCCACTGTGTTACTGCTGTGTACAATCAGTCCCACACCCCACTGTGTTACTGCTGTGTACAATCAGTCCCACACCCCACTGTGTTACTGCTGTGTACAATCAGTCCCACCCCACTGTGTTACTGCTGTGTACAATCAGTCCCACCCCACTGTGTTACTGCTGTGTACAATCAGTCCCACACCCCACTGTGTTACTGCTGTGTACAATCAGTCCCACACCCCACTGTGTTACTGCTGTGTACAATCAGTCCCACACCCCACTGTGTTACTGCTGTGTACAATCAGTCCCACACCCCACTGTGTTACTGCTGTGTACAATCAGTCCCACACCCCACTGTGTTACTGCTGTGTACAATCAGTCCCACACCCCACTGTGTTACTGCTGTGTACAATCAGTCCCACACCCCACTGTGTTACTGCTGTGTACAATCAGTCCCACACCCCACTGTGTTACTGCTGTGTACAATCAGTCCCACACCCCACTGTGTTACTGCTGTGTACAATCAGTCCCACACCCCACTGTGTTACTGCTGTGTACAATCAGTCCCACACCCCACTGTGTTACTGCTGTGTACAATCAGTCCCACACCCCACTGTGTTACTGCTGTGTACAATTAATCCCGCACCCCACTGTGTTAGTGCTGTGTACAATCAGTCCTCTCCCCACTATGTCACTGCTGTGTACAATCAGTCCCACACACCACTGTGTTAGTGCTGTGTACCAACAGTCCCACACCCTACTGTGTTACTGCTGTGTACAATCAGTCCCACTCTCCACGGTGTTACTGCTGTGTACAATCAGTCCCACTCCCCACTGTGTTACTGCTGTGTACAATCAGTCCCACACCCCACTGTGTTACTGCTGTGTACAATCAGTCCCACACCCCACTGTGTTACTGCTGTGTACAATCAGTCCCACACCCCACTGTGTTACTGCTGTGTACAATCAGTCCCACACCCCACTGTGTTACTGCTGTGTACAATCAGTCCCACACCCCACTGTGTTACTGCTGTGTACAATCAGTCCCACACCCCACTGTGTTACTGCTGTGTACAATCAGTCCCACACCCCACTGTGTTACTGCTGTGTACAATCAGTCCCACACCCCACTGTGTTACTGCTGTGTACAATCAGTCCCACACCCCACTGTGTTACTGCTGTGTACAATCAGTCCCACACCCCACTGTGTTACTGCTGTGTACAATCAGTCCCACACCCCACTGTGTTACTGCTGTGTACAATCAGTCCCACACCCCACTGTGTTACTGCTGTGTACAATCAGTCCCACACCCCACTGTGTTACTGCTGTGTACAATCAGTCCCACACCCCACTGTGTTACTGCTGTGTACAATCAGTCCCACACCCCACTGTGTTACTGCTGTGTACAATCAGTCCCACACCCCACTGTGTTACTGCTGTGTACAATCAGTCCCACACCCCACTGTGTTACTGCTGTGTACAATCAGTCCCACACCCCACTGTGTTACTGCTGTGTACAATCAGTCCCACACCCCACTGTGTTACTGCTGTGTACAATCAGTCCCACACCCCACTGTGTTACTGCTGTGTACAATCAGTCCCACACCCCACTGTGTTACTGCTGTGTACAATCAGTCCCACACCCCACTGTGTTACTGCTGTGTACAATCAGTCCCACACCCCACTGTGTTACTGCTGTGTACAATCAGTCCCACACCCCACTGTGTTACTGCTGTGTACAATCAGTCCCACCCCACTGTGTTACTGCTGTGTACAATCAGTCCCACACCCCACTGTGTTACTGCTGTGTACAATCAGTCCCACCCCACTGTGTTACTGCTGTGTACAATCAGTCCCACACCCCACTGTGTTACTGCTGTGTACAATCAGTCCCACACCCCACTGTGTTACTGCTGTGTACAATCAGTCCCACACCCCACTGTGTTACTGCTGTGTACAATCAGTCCCACACCCCACTGTGTTACTGCTGTGTACAATCAGTCCCACACCCCACTGTGTTACTGCTGTGTACAATCAGTCCCACACCCCACTGTGTTACTGCTGTGTACAATCAGTCCCACACCCCACTGTGTTACTGCTGTGTACAATCAGTCCCACACCCCACTGTGTTACTGCTGTGTACAATCAGTCCCACACCCCACTGTGTTACTGCTGTGTACAATCAGTCCCACACCCCACTGTGTTACTGCTGTGTACAATCAGTCCCACCCCACTGTGTTACTGCTGTGTACAATCAGTCCCACACCCCACTGTGTTACTGCTGTGTACAATCAGTCCCACACCCCACTGTGTTACTGCTGTGTACAATCAGTCCCACACCCCACTGTGTTACTGCTGTGTACAATCAGTCCCACACCCCACTGTGTTACTGCTGTGTACAATCAGTCCCACACCCCACTGTGTTACTGCTGTGTACAATCAGTCCCACACCCCACTGTGTTACTGCTGTGTACAATCAGTCCCACACCCCACTGTGTTACTGCTGTGTACAATCAGTCCCACACCCCACTGTGTTACTGCTGTGTACAATCAGTCCCACACCCCACTGTGTTACTGCTGTGTACAATCAGTCCCACACCCCACTGTGTTACTGCTGTGTACAATCAGTCCCACACCCCACTGTGTTACTGCTGTGTACAATCAGTCCCACACCCCACTGTGTTACTGCTGTGTACAATCAGTCCCACACCCCACTGTGTTACTGCTGTGTACAATCAGTCCCACACCCCACTGTGTTACTGCTGTGTACAATCAGTCCCACACCCCACTGTGTTACTGCTGTGTACAATCAGTCCCACACCCCACTGTGTTACTGCTGTGTACAATCAGTCCCACACCCCACTGTGTTACTGCTGTGTACAATCAGTCCCACACCCCACTGTGTTACTGCTGTGTACAATCAGTCCCACACCCCACTGTGTTACTGCTGTGTACAATCAGTCCCACACCCCACTGTGTTACTGCTGTGTACAATCAGTCCCACACCCCACTGTGTTACTGCTGTGTACAATCAGTCCCACACCCCACTGTGTTACTGCTGTGTACAATCAGTCCCACACCCCACTGTGTTACTGCTGTGTACAATCAGTCCCACACCCCACTGTGTTACTGCTGTGTACAATCAGTCCCACACCCCACTGTGTTACTGCTGTGTACAATCAGTCCCACACCCCACTGTGTTACTGCTGTGTACAATCAGTCCCACACCCCACTGTGTTACTGCTGTGTACAATCAGTCCCACACCCCACTGTGTTACTGCTGTGTACAATCAGTCCCACACCCCACTGTGTTACTGCTGTGTACAATCAGTCCCACACCCCACTGTGTTACTGCTGTGTACAATCAGTCCCACACCCCACTGTGTTACTGCTGTGTACAATCAGTCCCACACCCACTGTGTTACTGCTGTGTACAATCAGTCCCACACCCCACTGTGTTACTGCTGTGTACAATCAGTCCCACACCCCACTGTGTTACTGCTGTGTACAATCAGTCCCACCCCACTGTGTTACTGCTGTGTACAATCAGTCCCACACCCCACTGTGTTACTGCTGTGTACAATCAGTCCCACACCCCACTGTGTTACTGCTGTGTACAATCAGTCCCACACCCCACTGTGTTACTGCTGTGTACAATCAGTCCCACACCCCACTGTGTTACTGCTGTGTACAATCAGTCCCACACCCCACTGTGTTACTGCTGTGTACAATCAGTCCCACACCCCACTGTGTTACTGCTGTGTACAATCAGTCCCACCCCACTGTGTTACTGCTGTGTACAATCAGTCCCACACCCCACTGTGTTACTGCTGTGTACAATCAGTCCCACACCCCACTGTGTTACTGCTGTGTACAATCAGTCCCACACCCCACTGTGTTACTGCTGTGTACAATCAGTCCCACACCCCACTGTGTTACTGCTGTGTACAATCAGTCCCACACCCCACTGTGTTACTGCTGTGTACAATCAGTCCCACACCCCACTGTGTTACTGCTGTGTACAATCAGTCCCACACCCCACTGTGTTACTGCTGTGTACAATCAGTCCCACACCCCACTGTGTTACTGCTGTGTACAATCAGTCCCACACCCCACTGTGTTACTGCTGTGTACAATCAGTCCCACACCCCACTGTGTTACTGCTGTGTACAATCAGTCCCACACCCCACTGTGTTACTGCTGTGTACAATCAGTCCCACTCCCACTGTGTTACTGCTGTGTACAATCAGTCCCACACCCCACTGTGTTACTGCTGTGTACAATCAGTCCCACACCCCACTGTGTTACTGCTGTGTACAATCAGTCCCACACCCCACTGTGTTACTGCTGTGTACAATCAGTCCCACACCCCACTGTGTTACTGCTGTGTACAATCAGTCCCACACCCCACTGTGTTACTGCTGTGTACAATCAGTCCCACACCCCACTGTGTTACTGCTGTGTACAATCAGTCCCACACCCCACTGTGTTACTGCTGTGTACAATCAGTCCCACACCCCACTGTGTTACTGCTGTGTACAATCAGTCCCACACCCCACTGTGTTACTGCTGTGTACAATCAGTCCCACACCCCACTGTGTTACTGCTGTGTACAATCAGTCCCACACCCCACTGTGTTACTGCTGTGTACAATCAGTCCCACACCCCACTGTGTTACTGCTGTGTACAATCAGTCCCACACCCCACTGTGTTACTGCTGTGTACAATCAGTCCCACACCCCACTGTGTTACTGCTGTGTACAATCAGTCCCACACCCCACTGTGTTACTGCTGTGTACAATCAGTCCCACCCCACTGTGTTACTGCTGTGTACAATCAGTCCCACACCCCACTGTGTTACTGCTGTGTACAATCAGTCCCACACCCCACTGTGTTACTGCTGTGTACAATCAGTCCCACACCCCACTGTGTTACTGCTGTGTACAATCAGTCCCACACCCCACTGTGTTACTGCTGTGTACAATCAGTCCCACACCCCACTGTGTTACTGCTGTGTACAATCAGTCCCACACCCCACTGTGTTACTGCTGTGTACAATCAGTCCCACACCCCACTGTGTTACTGCTGTGTACAATCAGTCCCACTCCCCACTGTGTTACTGCTGTGTACAATCAGTCCCACACCCCACTGTGTTACTGCTGTGTACAATCAGTCCCACACGCCACTGTGTTACGGCTGTGTACAATCAGTCCCACACCCCACTGTGTTACTGCTGTGTACAATCAGTCCCACATGCCACTGTGTTACTGCTGTGTACAATCAGTCCCACACCCCACTGTTTTACTGCTGTGTACAATCAGTCCCACACCCCACTGTGTTACTGCTGTGTACAATCAGTCCCACTCCCCACTGTGTTACTGCTGTGTACAATCAGTCCCACATCCCACTGTGTTACTGCTGTGTACAATCAGTCCCACTCCCCACTGTGTTACTGCTGTGTACAATCAGTCCCACTCCCCACTGTGTTACTGCTGTGTACAATCAGTCCCTCATCCCACTGTGTTACTGCTGTGTACAATCAGTCCCACTCCCCACTGTGTTACTGCTGTGTACAATCAGTCCCACTCCCCACTGTGTTACTGCTGTGTACAATCAGTCCCACAGCCCACTGTGTTACTGCTGTGTACAATCAGTCCCACAGCCCACTGTGTTACTGCTGTGTACAATCAGTCCCACTCCCCACTGTGTTACTGCTGTGCACAATCAGTCCCACACTCCACTGTGTTACGCGTGTGTACAATCAGTCCCACTCTCCACGATGTTACTGCTGTCTACAATCAGTCCCAGACCCCACTGTGTTACTGCTGTGTACAATCAGTCCCCACTCCCCACTAGTGTTACTGCTGCTACAATCAGTCCCACAACCCCACTGTGTTACTGCTGTGTACAATCAGTCCCACACCCCACTGTGTTACTGCTGTGTACAATCATTCCCTCTCCCCCCTATGTTACTGCTGTGTGCAATCAGTCCCCCAGCCCACTGTGTTACTGCTGTGTACAATCAGTCCCACACCCCACAGTGTTACTGCTGTGTACAATCAGTCCCACTCCCCACTGTGTTACTGCTGTGTACAATCAGTCCCACTCCCCATGTGTTACTGCTGTGTACAATCAGTCCCACACCACACTGTGTTACTGCTGTGTACAATCAGTCCCACTCTCCACGATGTTACTGCTGTGTACAATCAGTCCCACACCCCTCTGTGTTACTGCTGTGTACAATCAGTCTCACACCCCACTGTGTTACTGCTGTGTACAATCAGTCCCACAGCCCACTATGTGACTGTTGTGTACAATCTTTCCCACACCCCACTGTGTTAGTGCTGTGTACATTCTGTCCCTCTCCCCGCTGTGTTACTGCTGTGTACAATCAGTCCCACACCCCTCTGTGTTACTGCTGTGTACAATCAGTCCCACTCCCCACTGTGTTACTGCTGTGTACAATCAGTCCCCTACTCCCACTGTGTTACTGCTGTGTACAATCAGTCCCCTCCCCACTGTGTTACTGCTGTGTACAATCATTCCCACTCCCCACTGTGTTACTGCAGTGTACAATCAGTCCCACACCCCACTGTGTTACTGCTGTGTACAATCAGTCCCACTCTCCACTGTGTTACTGCTGTGTACAATCAGTCCCACTCTCCACGGTGTTACCTCTGTGTACAATCAGTCCCTCAGCCCACTGTGTTACTGCTGTGTACAATCAGTCCCTCTCCACAATGTGTTACTGCTGTGTACAATCAGTCCCACTCCCCCTGGGTTACTGCTGTGTACAATCAGTCCCTCTCCCCACTGTGTTACTGCTGTGTACAATCAGTCCCACTCCCCACTGTGTTACTGCTGTGTACAATCAGTCCCACATCCCACTGTGTTACTGCTGTGTACAATCAGTCCCACACCCCACTGTGTTACTGCTGTGTACAATCAGTCCCACTGCCCACTGTGTTACTGCTGTGTACAATCAGTCCCACAGCCCACTGTGTTACTGCTGTGTACAATCAGTCCCACAGCCCATTGTGTTACTGCTGTGTACAATCAGTCCCACTCCCCACTGTTTTACTGCTGTGTACAATCAGTCCCACTCTCCACTGTGTTACTGCTGTGTACAATCAGTCCCACACCCCACTGTGTTACTGCTGTGTACAATCAGTCCCACATCCCACTGTGTTACTGCTGTGTACAATCAGTCCCACTCCCCTCTATGTTACTGCTGTGTACAATCAGTCGCACAACCCACTTTGTTACTGCTGCGTACAATCAGTCCTACACCCCACTGTGTTACTGCTGGGTACAATCAGTCCCACTCGCCACTGTGTTACTGCTGTGTACAATCAGTCCCACTCTCCACGGTGTTACTGCTGTGTACAATCTGTCCCACTCCCACTGTGTTAATGCTGTGTACAATTACAGTCCCGCACACCCCACTGTGTTACTGCTGTCTACAATCAGTCCCTCTCCGCACTATGTTACTGCTGTGTACAATCAGTACCCCAGCCCACTGTGTTACTGCTGTGTACAATCAGTCCCACTCCCCACAGTGTTACTGCTGTGTACAATCAGTCCCACACTCCACTGTGTTACTGCTGTGTACAATCAGTCCCTCTCCCCACTATGTTACTGCTGTGTACAATCAGTCCCACAGCCCACTGTGTTACTGCTGTGTACAATCAGCCCCTCTCCCCACTGTGTTACTGCTGTGTACAATCAGTCCCACAGCCCACTGTGTTACTGCTGTGTACAATCAGTCCTACTCTCCACGGTGTTACTGCTGTGTACAATCAGTCCCACTGCCCACTGTGTTACTGCTGTGTACAATCAGTCGCACAACCCACTGTGTTACTGCTGTGTACAATCACTCCCACAGCCCACTGTGTTACTGCTGTGTACAATCAGTCCCACACCCCATTGTGTTACTGCTGTGTACAATCAGTCCCACATCCCACTGTGTTACTGCTGTGTACAATCAGTCCCACACCCCACTGTGTTACTGCTGTGTACAATCAGTCCCACACCCCACTGTGTTACTGCTGTGTACAATCAGTCCCACACCCCACTGTGTTACTGCTGTGTACAATCAGTCCCACACTCCACTGTGTTACTGCTGTGTACAATCAGTCCCACACCCCACTGTGTTACTGCTGAGTACAATCAGTCCCACTCCACTGTGTTACTGCTGTGTACAATCAGTCCCACTCCCCACAGTGTTACTGCTGTGTACAATCAGTCCCACACCCCACTGTGTTACTGCTGTGTACAATCAGTCCCACACTCCACTGTGTTAGTGCTGTGTACAATCAGTCCCTCTCCCCACTATGTTCCTGCTGTGTACAATCAGTCCCACAGCCCACTGTGTTACTGCTGTGTACAATCAGTCCCACACTCCACTGTGTTACTGCTGTGTACAATCAGTCCCACTCCCCACTATGTTACTGCTGTGTACAATCAGTCCCACAGCCCACTGTGTTACTGCTGTGTACAATCAGTCCCACTCCCCACTGTGTTACTGCTGTGTACAATCAGTCCCACAGCCCACTGTGTTACTGCTGTGTACAATCAGTCCCACACCCCACTGTGTTATTGCTGTGTACAATCAGTCCCACTCCCCACTGTGTTACTGCTGTGTACAATCAGTCCCACACCCCACTGTGTTACTGCTGTGTACAATCAGTCCCACACCCCACTGTGTTACTGCTGTGTACAATCAGTCCCACACCCCACTGTGTTACTGCTGTGTACAATCAGTCTCACACACCACTGTGTTACTGCTGTGTACAATCAGTCCCTCTCCCCACTATGTTACTGCTGTGTACAATCAGTCCCACAACCCACTGTGTTTCTGCTGTGTACAATCAGTCCCACTCCCCACTGTGTTACTGCTGTGTACAATCAGTCCCACTCCCCACTGTGTTACTGCTGTGTACAATCAGTCCCACTCTCCACTGTGTTACTGCTGTGTACAATCAGTCCCTCAAACCACTGTGTTACTGCTGTGTACAATCAGTCCGTCTCCCCACTGTGTTACTGCTGTGTACAATCAGTCCCACACGCCACTGTGTTACTGCTGTGTACAATCAGTCCCTCTCCCCACTGTGTTACTGCTGTGTACAATCAGTCCCTCTCCACAATGTGTTACTGCTGTGTACAATCAGTCCCACTCCCCACTGTGTTACTGCTGTGTACAATCAGTCCCACACCCCACTGTGTTACTGCTGTGTACAATCAGTCCCACACCCCACTGTGTTACTGCTGTGTACAATCAGTCCCACACCCCACTGTGTTACTGCTGTGTACAATCAGTCCCACTCCCCACTGTGTTACTGCTGTGTACAATCAGTCCCACAGCCCACTGTGTTACTGCTGTGTACAATCAGTCCCACTCCCCACAGTGTTACTGCTGTGTACAATCAGTCCCACACCCCACTGTGTTACTGCTGTGTACAATCAGTCCCACTCCCCACTGTGTTACTGCTGTGTACAATCAGTCCCACTCCCCTCTGTGTTACTGCTGTGTACAATCAGTCCCACAGCCCATTGTGTTACTGCTGTGTACAATCAGTACCACACTCCACTGTGTTAATGTTGTGTACAATCAGTCCCACTGCCCACTGTGTTACTGCTGTGTACAATCAGTCCCACACCCCACTGTGTTACTGCTGTGTACAATCAGTCCCACTCCCCACTGTGTTACTGCTGTGTACAATCAGTCCCACACCCCACTGTGTTACTGCTGTGTACAATCAGTCCCACACCCCACGGTGTTACTGCTGTGTACAATCAGTCCCCACTCCCACTATGTTACTGCTGTGTACAATCAGTCCCACATCCCACTGTGTTACTGCTGTGTACAATCAGTCCCACTCCCCACAGTGTTACTGCTGTGTACAATCAGTCCCACACCCCACTGTGTTACTGCTGTGTACAATCAGTCCCACTCCCCACTGTGTTACTGCTGTGTACAATCAGTCCCACTCCCCACTGTTTTACTGCTGTGTACAATCAGTCCCACACCCCACTGTGTTACTGCTGTGTACAATCAGTCCCACACTCCACTGTGTTACTGCTGTGTACAATCAGTCCCTCAAACCACTGTGTTACTGCTGTGTACAATCAGTCCCACTCCCACTGTGTTACTGCTGTGTACAATCAGTCCCACTGCCCACTGTGCTTTACTGCTGTTTACAATCAGTCCCACTCCCACTGTGTTACTGCTGTGTACAATCAGTCCCACACCCCACTGTGTTACTGCTGTGTACAATCAGTCCCTCTCCCCACTGTGTTACTGCTGTGTACAATCAGTCCCACTCCCCACTGTGTTACTGCTGTGTACAATCAGTCCCACACCCCACCGTGTTACTGCTGTTTACAATCAGTCCCACTCTCCACGGTGTTACTGCTGTGTACAATCAGTCCCACAGCCCACTGTGTTACTGCTGTGTACAATCAGTCCCACATCCCACTGTGTTACTGCTGTGTACAATCAGTCCCACAGCCCACTGTGTTACTGCTGTGTACAATCAGTCCCACTCCCCACTGTGTTACTGCTGTGTACAATCAGTCCCACTCCCCACTGTGTTACTGCTGTGTACAATCAGTCCCACAGCCCACTGTGTTACTGCTGTGTACAATCAGTCCCACAGCCCTCTGTGTTACTGCTGTGTACAATCAGTCCACTCACCCACTGCGTTACTGCTGTGTACAATCAGTCCACTCCGCACTGTGTTACTGCTGTGTACAATCAGTCCCACACCCCATTGTTTTACTGCTGTGTACAATCGGTCCCATCTCCCCACTGTGTTACTGCTGTGTACAATCAGTCCCACAGCCCACTGTGTTACTGCTGTGTACAATCAGTCTCACAGCCCACTGTGTTACTGCTGTGTACAATCAGTCCCACTCCCCACTGTGTTACTGCTGTGTACAATCAGTCCCACTCCCCCACTGTGTTACTGCTGTGTACAATCAGTCCCACACCCCACTGTGTTACTGCTGTGTACAATCAGTCCCACTCCCCACTGTGTTACTGCTGTGTACAATCAGTCCCACTCCCCACTGTGTTACTGCTGTGTACAATCAGTCCCACACCCCACTGTGTTACTGCTGTGTACAATCAGTCCCACTCCCCACTGTGTTACTGCTGTGTACAATCAGTCCCACACCCCACTGTGTTACTGCTGTGTACAATCAGTCCCACTCCCCACTGTGTTACTGCTGTGTACAATCAGTCCCACTCCCCACTGTGTTACTGCTGTGTACAATCAGTCCCACATGCCACTGTGTTACTGCTGTGTACAATCAGTCCCACTCCCCACTGTGTTACTGCTGTGTACAATCAGTCCAACACCCACTGTGTACTGCTGTGTACAATCAGTCCCATCTCCCCACTGTGTTACTGCTGTGTACAATCAGTCCCACAGCCCACTGCTTTTAACTGGCTGTACAATCAGTCCCACACCCCACTGTGTTACTGCTGTGTACAATCAGTCCCACTCCCCCTGTGTTACTGCTGTGTACAATCAGTCCCCACAGCCCACTGTGTTACTGCTGTGTACAATCAGTCCCACTCCCCACTGTGTTACTGCTGTGTACAATCAGTCCCAACCCCACTGTGTTACTGCTCTGTACAATCAGTCCCACACCCCACTGTGTTACTGCTGTGTACAATCAGTCCCAAAGCCCACTGTGTTACTGCTGTGTACAATCAGTCCCACTCCCCACAGTGTTACTGCTGTGTACAATCAGTCCCACAGCCTACTGTGTTACTGCTGTGTACAATCAGTCCCGCACTCCTCTGTGTTACTGCTGTCTACAATCAGTCCATCTACCCACTGTGTTACTGCTGTGTACAATCAGTCCCACACCCCACTGTGTTAATGCTGTGTACAATCAGTCCCACTCCCCACTGTGTTACTGCTGTGTACAATCAGTCCCACATCCCACTGTGTTACTGCTGTGTACAATCAGTCCCACTCCCCCACTGTGTTACTGCTGTGTACAATCAGTCCCACAGCCCACTGTGTTACTGCTGTGTACAATCAGTCCCACTCTCCACTGTGTTACTGCTGTGTACAATCAGTCCCACTCCCCACTGTGTTACTGCTGTGTACAATCAGTCCCACTCTCCACGGTGTTACTGCTGTGTACAATCAGTCCCACTCTCCACGGTGTTACTGCTGTGTACAATCAGTCGCACAACCCACTGTGTTACTGCTGTGTACAATCAGTCCCACACCCCACTGTGTTACTGCTGTGTACAATCAGTCCCACACCCCACTGTGTTACTGCTGTGTACAATCAGTCCCACACCCCACTGTGTTACTGCTGTGTACAATCAGTCCCACTCCCCACTGTGTTACTGCTGTGTACAATCAGTCCCACTCCCCACTGTGTTACTGCTGTGTACAATCAGTCCCACACCCCACTGTGTTACTGCTGTGTACAATCAGTCCCACATCCCCACTGTGTTACTGCTGTGTACAATCAGTCCCACAGCCCACTGTGTTACTGCTGTGTACAATCAGTCCCACACCCCACTGTGTTACTGCTGTGTACAATCAGTCCCACTCCCCACTGTGTTACTGCTGTGTACAATCAGTCCCACACCCCACTGTGTTACTGCTGTGTACAATCAGTCCCACACCCCACTGTGTTACTGCTGTGTACAATCAGTCCCACACTCCCACTGTGTTACTGCTGTGTACAATCAGTCCCACTCCCCACTGTGTTACTGCTGTGTACAATCAGTCCCACTCCCCACTGTGTTACTGCTGTGTACAATCAGTCCCACCCCACTGGTGTTACTGCTGTGTACAATCAGTCCACACTCCCCACATGTGTTACTGCTGTGTACAATCAGTCCCACTCCCCACTGTGTTACTGCTGTGTACAATCAGTCCCACACTCCACGGGTTACTGCTGTGTACAATCAGTCCACACCGCCACTTGTTACTGCTGTGTACAATCAGTCCACTCCCCCTGTGTTATCTGTCGTACAATCAGTCCCAAGACCCACTGTGTTACTGCTGGTGTACAATTCAGTCCCACTCCCCACTGTGTTACTGCTGTGTACAATCAGTTCCCACTCCCCACTGTGTTACTGCTGTGTACAATCAGTCCCACACCCCACTGTGTTACTGCTGTGTACAATCAGTCCCACATCCCCACTGTGTTACTGCTGTGTACAATCAGTCCCACACCCACGTGTTACTGCTGTGATACAATCAGGCCCACACCCCACTGTGTTCTGCTGTGTACAATCAGTCCCACACCCCACTGTGTTACTGCTGTGTACAATCAGTCCCACACCCACTGTGTTACTGCTGTGTACAATCATTCTCACAGCCCACTGTGTTACGGTTGTGTACAATCAGTCTCACACCCCACTGTGTTACTGCTGTGTACAATCATTCCCACACCCCACTGTGTTAATGTTGTGTACAGTCAGTCCACTCCCCACTGTGTTACTGCTGTGTACAATCAGTCCCACACCCCACTGTGTTACTGCTGTGTACAATCAGTCCCACACCCCACTGTGTTACTGCTGTGTACAATCAGTCCCACACCCCACTGTGTTACTGCTGTGTACAATCAGTCCCACTCTCCACTGTGTTACTGCTGTGTACAATCTGTCCCACTCCCCACCGTGTTACTGCTGTGTACAATCAGTCCCACACCCCACTGTTTTACTGCTGTGTACAATCAGTCCCACACCCCACTGTGTTACTGCTGTGTACAATCAGTCCCACTCCCCACTGTGTTACTGCTGTGTACAATCAGTCCCTCACCCACCGTGTTACTGCTGTTTACAATCAGTCCCACACCCCACTGTGTTAATGTTGTGTACAATCAGTCCCACATCCCCACTGTGTTACTGCTGTGTACAATCAGTCCCACTCCCACTGTGTTACTGCTGTGTACAATCAGTCCCACACCCCACTGTGTTACTGCTGTGTACAATCAGTCCCACACCCCACTGTGTTACTGCTGTGTACAATCAGTCCCACTCCCCACTGTGTTACTGCTGTGTACAATCAGTCCCATCTCCCCACTGTGTTACTGCTGTGTACAATCAGTCCCACTCCCCACTGTGTTACTGCTGTGTACAATCAGTCCCACACCCCACTGTGTTACTGCTGTGTACAATCAGTCCCACAGCCCACTGTGTTACTGCTGTGTACAATCAGTCCCACACTCCACTGTGTTACTGCTGTGTACAATCAGTCCCACACCCCACTGTGTTACTGCTGTGTACAATCAGTCCCACACCCCACTGTGTTACTGCTGTGTACAATCAGTCCCACACCCCACTGTGTTACTGCTGTGTACAATCAGTCCCACACCCCACTGTGTTACTGCTGTGTACAATCAGTCCCACACCCCACTGTGTTACTGCTGTGTACAATCAGTCCCACACCCACTGTGTTACTGCTGTGTACAATCAGTCCCACTCCCCACTGTGTTACTGCTGTGTACAATCAGTCCCACACCCCACTGTGTTACTGCTGTGTACAATCAGTCCCACACCCCACTGTGTTACTGCTGTGTACAATCAGTCCCACACCCCACTGTGTTACTGCTGTGTACAATCAGTCCCACACCCACTGTGTTACTGCTGTGTACAATCAGTCCCACACCCCACTGTGTTACTGCTGTGTACAATCAGTCCCACTCCCACTGTGTTACTGCTGTGTACAATCAGTCCCACACCCCACTGTGTTACTGCTGTGTACAATCAGTCCCACAGCCCCACTGTGTTACTGCTGTGTACAATCAGTCCCACACCCCACTGTGTTACTGCTGTGTACAATCAGTCCCACTCCCACTGTGTTACTGCTGTGTACAATCAGTCCCACACCCCACTGTGTTACTGCTGTGTACAATCAGTCCCACTCCCCACTGTGTTACTGCTGTGTACAATCAGTCCCACTCCCACTGTGTTACTGCTGTGTACAATCAGTCCCACACCCACTGTGTTACTGCTGTGTACAATCAGTCCCACTCCCACTGTGTTACTGCTGTGTACAATCAGTCCCACTCCCCACTGTGTTACTGCTGTGTACAATCAGTCCCACACCCCACTGTGTTACTGCTGTGTACAATCAGTCCCACATCCCACTGTGTTACTGCTGTGTACAATCAGTCCCACTCCCACTGTGTTACTGCTGTGTACAATCAGTCCCACACCCCACTGTGTTACTGCTGTGTACAATCAGTCCAACACCCACTGTGTTACTGCTGTGTACAATCAGTCCCACTCCCCACTGTGTTACTGCTGTGTACAATCAGTCCCACACCCCACTATGTTACTGCTGTGTACAATCAGTCCCACTCACCACTGTGTTACTGCAGTGTACAATCAGTCCCACATCCCACTGTGTTACTGCTGTGTACAATCAGTCCCACACCCCACTATGTTACTGCTGTGTACAATCAGTCCCACTCACCACTGTGTTACTGCTGTGTACAATCAGTCCCACACCCCACTATGTTACTGCTGTGTACAATCAGTCCCACACCCCACTGTGTTACTGCTGTGTACAATCAGTCCCACACCCACTGTGTTACTGCTGTGTACAATCAGTCCCACACCCCACTGTGTTACTGCTGTGTACAATCAGTCCCACAGCCCACTGTGCTACTGCTGTGTACAATCAGTCCCACATCCCACTGTGTTACTGCTGTGTACAATCAGTCCCACACCCCACTGTGTTACTGCTGTGTACAATCAGTCCCACATCCCACTGTGTTACTGCTGTGTACAATCAGTCCCACTCCCCACTGTGTTACTGCTGTGTACAATCAGTCCCACACCCCACTGTGTTACTGCTGTGTACAATCAGTCCCACATCCCACTGTGTTACTGCTGTGTACAATCAGTCCACACCCCACTGTGTTACTGCTGTGTACAATCAGTCCCACACCCACTGTGTTACTGCTGTGTACAATCAGTCCCACTCCCACTGTGTTACTGCTGTGTACAATCAGTCCCACTCCCACTGTGTTACTGCTGTGTACAATCAGTCCCACTCCCCACTGTGTTACTGCTGTGTACAATCAGTCCTCTCCCCACTGTGTTACTGCTGTGTACAATCAGTCCCTCTCCCCACTGTGTTACTGCTGTGTACAATCAGTCCCACACCCCACTGTGTTACTGCTGTGTACAATCAGTCCCACACCCCACTGTGTTACTGCTGTGTACAATCAGTCCCACTCCCCACTGTGTTACTGCTGTGTACAATCAGTCCCACACCCCACTGTGTTACTGCTGTGTACAATCAGTCCCACTCCCCACTGTGTTACTGCTGTGTACAATCAGTCCCACACCCCACTGTGTTACTGCTGTGTACAATCAGTCCCACACCCCACTGTGTTACTGCTGTGTACAATCAGTCCCACACCCCACTGTGTTACTGCTGTGTACAATCAGTCCCACTCCCCACTGTGTTACTGCTGGGTACGATCAGCCCCACTCGCCACTGTGTTACTGCTGTGTACAATCAGTCCCACACCCCACTGTGTTACTGCTGTGTACAATCAGTCCCACACCCCACTGTGTTACTGCTGTGTACAATCAGTCCCACTCCCCCACTGTGTTACTGCTGTGTACAATCAGTCCCTCTCCCCACTGTCTTACTGCTGTGTACAATGAGTCCCACACGCCACTGTGTTACTGCTGTGTACAATCAGTCCCTCTCCCCACTGTGTTACTGCTGTGTACAATCAGTCCCACTCCCCACTTTGTTACTGCTGTGTACAATCAGTCCCACTCCCCACTGTGTTACTGCTGTGTACAATCAGTCCCACACCCCACTGTGTTACTGCTGTGTACAATCAGTCCCACACCCCACTGTGTTACTGCTGTGTACAATCAGTCCCACTCCCCACTGTGTTACTGCTGTGTACAATCAGTCCCACACCCCACTGTGTTACTGCTGTGTAGAATCAGTCCCACACCCCACTGTGTTTACTGCTGTGTACAATCAGTCCCACATCCCACTGTGTTAGTGCTGTGTACATCAGACCCACACCCCACTGTGTTACTGCTGTGTACAATCAGCTCCACTCCCACCTGTGTTACAGCTGTGTACAATTACTCCCGCACCCCACTGTATTACTGCTGTCTACAATCAGTCCCTCTCCGCACTACGTTACTGCTGTGTACAATCAGTACCCCAGCCCACTGTGTTACTGCTGTGTACAATCAGTCCCACACCTCCACTGTGTTACTGCTGTGTACAATCAGTCCCACACCCCACTGTGTTACTGCTGTGTACAATCTGTCCCACACCCCACTGTGTTACTGCTGTGTACAATCAATCCCACACCCCACTGTGTTACTGCTGGGTACGATCAGCCCCACTCGCCACTGTGTTACTGCTGTGTACAATCATCCCACCACCCCACTGTTTTACTGCTGTGTACAATCAGTCCCACACCCCACTGTGTTACTGCTGTGTACAATCAGTCCCACTCCCCACTGTTAGTGCTGTGTACAATCAGTCCCACACGCCACTGTGTTAGTGCTGTGTACAATCAGTCCCACTCTCCCACTGTGTTACTGCTGTGTACAATCAGTCCCAGCCCCCACGGTGTTACTGCTGTGTACAATCAGTCCACACTCCCCACGATGTTACTGCTGTGTACAATCAGTCCCACACCCCACTGTGTTACTGCTGTGTACAATCAGTCCCTCAGCCCACTGTGTTACTGCTGTGTACAATCTGTCCCACTCCCCACTGTGTTACTGCTGTGTACAATCAGTCCCACACCCCACTGTGTTACTGCTGTGTACAATCAGTCCCACTCCCCACTGTGTTACTGCTGTGTACAATCAGTCCCACACCCCACTGTGTTACTGCTGTGTGCAATCAGTCCCACACCCACCGTGTTACTGCTGTGTACAATCAATCCCACTCGCCACTGTGTTACTGCTGTGTACAATCAGTCCCTCTCCCCACTATGTTACTGCTGTGTACAATCAGTCCCACTCCCCACTGTGTTACTGCTGTGTACAATCAGTCCCACAGCCCACGGTGTTACTGCTGTGTACAATCAGTCCCACTACCCACTATGTTACTGCGGTCTACAATCAGTCCCCCAGACAATGTGCTACTGCTGTGTACAATCAGTCCCACTCTCCACGGTGTTACTGCTGTGTACAATCTGTCCCACTCCCCACCGTGTTACTGCTGTGTACCATCAGTCCCACAGCCCACTGTTTTACTGCTGTGTACAATCAATCCCACACCCCACTGTGTTACTGCTGGGTACGATCAGTCCCACTCGCCACTGTGTTACTGCTGTGTACAATCAGTCCCACACCCCACTGTGTTACTGCTGTGTACAATCAGTCCCACTCCCCACTGTGTTACTGCTGTGTACAATCAGTCCACACCCCACTGTGTTACTGCTGTGTACAATCAGTCCCCACTCCCACTGTGTTACTGCTGTGTACAATCAGTCCCTCTCCCCACTATGTTACTGCTGTGTACAATCAGTCCCACAGCCCACTGTGTTACTGCTGTGTACAATCAGTCCCACACCCACTGTGTTACTGCTGTGTACAATCAGTCCCACTCCCCTCTATGTTGCTGCTGTGTACAATCAGTCCCACTCTCCACTGTGTTACTGCTGTGTACAATCAGTCCCACTCCCCACTGTGTTACTGCTGTGTACAATCAGTCCCACTCCCCACTGTGTTACTGCTGTGTACAATCAGTCCCACACCCCACTGTGTTACTGCTGTGTACAATCAGTCCCACTCCCCACTGTGTTACTGCTGTGTACAATCAGTCCCACACCCCACTGTGTTACTGCTGTGTACAATCAGTCCCACACCCCACTGTGTTACTGCTGTGTACAATCAGTCCACTCCCCACTGTGTTACTGCTGTGTACAATCAGTCCCACACCCCACTGTGTTACTGCTGTGTACAATCAGTCCCACTCCCCACTGTGTTACTGCTGTGTACAATCAGTCCCACTCCCCACTGTGTTACTGCTGTGTACAATCAGTACCTCTCCCCACTGTTTACTGCTGTGTACAATCAGTCCCACTCCCACTGTGTTACTGCTGTGTACAATCAGTCCCACACCCCACTGTGTTACTGCTGTGTACAATCAGTCCCACTCCCCACTGTGTTACTGCTGTGTATAATCAGTCCCACTCGCCACTGTGTTACTGCTGTGTACAATCAGTCCCCCTCCGCACTGTGTTACTGCTGTGTACAATCAGTCTCACAGCCCACTGTGTTACTGCTCTGTACAATCAGTCCCACACCCCACTGTGTTAATGTTGTGTACAATCAGTCCCACTCCCCACAGTGTTACTGCTGTGTACAATCAGTCCCACACCCCACTGTGTTACTGCTGTGTACAATCAGTCCCACACCCCACTGTGTTACTGCTGTGTACAATCAGTCCCACTCCCCACTGTGTTACTGCTGTGTACAATCAGTCCCACACCCCACTGTGTTACTGCTGTGTACAATCAGTCCCACACCCCACTGTGTTACTGCTGTGTACAATCAGTCCCACACCCACTGTGTTACTGCTGTGTACAATCAGTCCCACATCCCCACTGTGTTACTGCTGTGTACAATCAGTCCCACACTCCCACTGTGTTACTGCTGTGTACAATCAGTCCCACACCCCACTGTGTTACTGCTGTGTACAATCAGTCCCACTCCCCACTGTGTTACTGCTGTGTACAATCAGTCCCACAGCCCACTGTGTTACTGCTGGGTACGATCAGCCCCACTCGCCACTGTGTTACTGCTGTGTACAATCAGTCCCACACCCCACTGTGTTACTGCTGTGTACAATCAGTCCCACACCCCACTGTGTTACTGCTGTGTACAATCAGTCCCACAGCCCACTGTGTTACTGCTGTGTACAATCAGTCCCACACCCCACTGTGTTACTGCTGTGTACAATCAGTCCAACACCCCACTGTGTTACTGCTGTGTACATTCAGTCCAACACCCCACTGTGTTACTGCTGTGTACAATCAGTCCCACATCCCACTGTGTTACTGCTGTGTACAATCAGTCCCACTCCCCACTGTGTTACTGCTGTGTACAATCAGTCCCACTCCCCGCTGTGTTACTGCTGTGTACAATTACTCCCGCACCCCACTGTGTTACTGCTGTGTACAATCAGTCCCACTCCCCACTGTGTTACTGCTGTGTACAATCAGTCCCACACCCCACTGTGTTACTGCTGTGTACAATCAGTCCCACTCTCCACTGTGTTACTGCTGTGTACAATCAGCCCCACTCGCCACTGTGTTACTGCTGTGTACAATCAGTCCCACACCCCACTGTGTTACTGCTGTGTACAATCAGTCCCACATCCCACTGTGTTACTGCTGTGTACAATCAGTCCCACTCCCCACTGTGTTACTGCTGTGTACAATCAGTCCCACGCCCCACTGTGTTACTGCTGTGTACAATCAGTCCCACACCCCACTGTGTTGCTGCTGTGTACAATCAGTCCCACTCCCCACTGTGTTACTGCTGTTTACAATCAGTCGCACACCCCACTGTGTTACTGCTGTGTACAATCAGTCCCAATCTCCACTGTGTTACTGCTGTGTACAATCAGTCCCACACCCCACTGTGTTACTGCTGTGTACAATCAGTCCCACACCCCACTGTGTTACTGCTGTGTACAATCAGTCCCACACCCACTGTGTTACTGCTGTGTACAATCAGTCCCACTCCCACTGTGTTAATGCTGTGTACAATCAGTCCCACTCCCCACTGTGTTACTGCTGTGTACAATCAGTCCCACACCCCACGGTGTTACTGCTGTGTACAATCAGTCCCACTCCCCACTGTGTTACTGCTGTGTACAATCAGTCGCACAACCCACTGTGTTACTGCTGTGTACAATCAGTCCCACTCCCCACTGTGTTACTGCTGTGTACAATCAGTCCCACACCCCACTGTGTTACTGCTGTGTACAATCAGTCCCACACCCCACTGTGTTACTGCTGTGTACAATCAGTCCCACACCACTCTGTGTTACTGCTGTGTACAATCAGCCCCACTTCCAACTGTGTTATTGCTGTGTACAATCAGATCCACACCCCACTGTGTTACTGCTGTGTACAATCAGTCCCTCAGCCCACTGTGTTACTGCTGTGTACAATCAGTCCCTCTCCACAATGTGTTACTGCTGTGTACAATCAGTCCCACAGACAACGGTGTTACTGCTGTGTACAATCAGTCCCACACCCCACTGTGTTACTGCTGTGTACAATCAGTCCCACTGCCCACTGTGTTACTGCTGTGTACAATCAGTCCCTCTCCACACTGTGTTACTGCTGTGTACAATCAGACCCGCTCCCCACTGTGTTACTGCTGTGTACAATCAGTCCCTCTCCCCACTGTGTTACTGCTGTGTACAATCAGTCCCTCTCCCCACTGTGTTACTGCTGTGTACAATCAGTTCTACAGCCCACTGTGTTACTGCTCTGTACAATCAGTCCCACACCCCACTGTGTTAATGTTGTCTACAATCAGTCCCGCTGCCCACTGTGTTACTGCTGTGTACAATCAGTCCCACACCCCATTGTTTTACTGCTGTGTACAATCAGTCCCACTGCCCACTGTGTTACTGCTGTGTACAATCAGTCCCACAGCCCACTGTGTTACTGCTGTGTACAATCAGTCCCACAGCCCACTGTGTTACTGCTGTGTACAATCAGTCCCACACCCCACTGTGTTACTGTGTACAATCAGTCCCACACCCCACTGTGTTACTGCTGTGTACAATCAGTCCCACACCCCACGGTGTTACTGCTGTGTACACTCATTCCCTATCCCCCTTGTTTTACTGCTGTGTGCAATCAGTCCCACAGCCCACTGTGTTAGTGCTGTGTACAATCAGATCCACACCCCACTGTGATACTGCTGTGTACAATCAGTCCCTCAGCCCACTGTGTTACTGCTGTGTACAATCAGTCCCTCTCCACAATGTGTTACTGCTGTGTACAATCAGTCCCACAGCCCACTGTGTTACTGCTGTGTACAATCAGTCCCACACCCCACTGTGTTACTGCTGTGTACAATCAGTCCCACAGCCCACTGTGTTACTGCTGTGTACAATCAGTCCCACACCCCACTGTGTTACTGCTGTGTACAATCAGTCCCACACCCCACTGTGTTACTGCTGTGTACAATCAGTCCCACTCTCCACTGTGTTACTGCTGTGTACAATCAGTCCCACATCCCACTGTGTTACTGCTGTGTACAATCAGTCCCACAGCCCACTGTGTTACTGCTGTGTACAATCAGTCCCACACCCCACTGTGTTACTGCTGTGTACAATCAGTCCCACACCCCACTGTGTTACTGCTGTGTACAATCAGTCCCTCTCCACAATGTGTTACTGCTGTGTACAATCAGTCCCACTCCCCACTGTGTTACTGCTGTGTACAATCAGTCCCACTCCCCACTGTGTTACTGCTGTGTACAATCAGTCCCTCTCCCCACTGTGTTACTGCTGTGTACAATCAGTCCCACACCCCACTGTGTTACTGCTGTGTACAATCAGTCCCACACCCCACTGTGTTACTGCTGTGTACAATCAGTCCCACACCCCACTGTGTTACTGCTGTGTACAATCAGCCCCACTCCCAACTGTGTTACTGCTGTGTACAATTACTCCTACACCCCACTGTGTTACTGCTGTCTACAATCAGTCCCTCTCCCCACTGTGTTACTGCTGTGTACAATCAGTCCCACTCCCCACTGTGTTACTGCTGTGTACAATCAGTCCCACTCCCCACTGTGTTACTGCTGTGTACAATCAGTCCCACACCCCACTGTGTTACTGCTGTGTACAATCAGTCCCACTCCCCACTGTGTTACTGCTGTGTACAATCAGTCCCACACCCCACTGTGTTACTGCTGTGTACAATCAGTCCCACTCCCCACTGTGTTACTGCTGTGTACAATCAGTCCCACCTCCCCACTGTGTTACTGCTGTGTACAATCAGTCCCACTCCCACTGTGTTACTGCTGTGTACAATCAGTCCCACAGCCCACTGTGTTACTGCTGTGTACAATCAGTCCCACACCCCACTGTGTTACTGCTGTGTACAATCAATCCCACTCCCCACTGTGTTACTGCTGTGTACAATCAGTCCCTCTCCACACTGTGTTAATGCTGTGTACAATCAGTCCCACACCCCACTGTGTTACTGCTGTGTACAATCAGTCCCACTCCCCACTGTGTTACTGCTGTGTACAATCAGTCCCCACTCCCACTGTGTTACTGCTGTGTACAATCAGTCCACTCCCCACTGTGTTACTGCTGTGTACAATCAGTCCCACACCCACTGTGTTACTGCTGTGTACAATCAGTCCCACATCCCACTGTGTTACTGCTGTGTACAATCAGTCCCAACACCCCACCTTTGTTACTGCTGTGTACAATCAGTCCCACTCCCCACTGTGTTACTGCTGTGTACAATCAGTCCCACACCCACGGTGTTACTGCTGTGTACAATCAGTCCCACACCCACTGTGTTACTGCTGTGTACAATCAGTCCCACTCCCCACTGTGTTACTGCTGTGTACAATCAGTCCCACCCCACTGTGTTACTGCTGTGTACAATCAGTCCCACACCCCACTGTGTTACTGCTGTGTACAATCAGTCCCACACCCCACTGTGTTACTGCTGTGTACAATCAGTCCCACAGCCCACTGTGTTACTGCTGTGTACAATCAGTCCCACAGCCCACGGTGTTACTGCTGTGTACAATCAGTCCCACACCCCACTGTGTTACTGCTGTGTACAATCAGTCCCACTCCCCACTGTGTTAGTGCTGTGTACAATCAGTCCCACACCCCACTGTATTACTGCTGTGTACAATCAGTCCCACACCCCACGGTGTTACTGCTGTGTACAATCAGTCCCACACCCCACTGTGTTACTGCTGTGTACAATACGTCCCACTCCCCACTGTGTTAGTGCTGTCTACAATCAGTCCCACACCCCACTGTATTACTGCTGTGTACAATCAGTCCCACACCTCACTGTGTTACTGCTGTATACAATCAGTCCCACATGCCACACTGTTACTGCTGTGTACAATCAGTCCAACACCCCACGCTTTTAATGCTGTGTACAATCAGTCCCACTCTCCACGGTGTTACTGCTGTGTACAATCAGTCCCACAGCCCACTGTGTTAATTTTGTGTACAATCAGTCCCACTCTCCACGGTGTTACTGCTGTGTACAATCAGTCCCACAGCCCACTGTGTTAATGTTGTGTACAATCAGTCCCACAGCCCACTGTGTTACTGCTGTGTACAATCTGTCCCACACCCCACTGTGTTACTGCTGTGTACAATGAGTCCAACACCCCACGCTTTTAATGCTGTGTACCATCAGTCCCTCTCTCCACGGTGTTACTGCTGTGTACAATCAGTCCCACAGCCCACTGTGTTACTGCTGTGTACGATCAGTCCCACTCCCCACTGTGTTACTGCTGTATACAATCAGTCCCACTCTAGACGGTGTTACTGCTGTGTACAATCAGTCCCACACCCCTCTGCGTTACTGCTGTGTACAATCAGGCCCACACCCCACTGTATTACTGCTGCGTACAATCAGTCCCACACCCGACTGTGTTACTGCTGTGTACAATCAGCCCCACTCCCCACTGTGGTACTGCTGTCTACAATCAGCCCCACCCCCCACGGTGTTACTGCTGTGTACAGTCATTCCCTCTCCCCACTATGTTACTGCTGTGTACAATCAGTCCCACACCCCACGGTGTTACTCCTGTGTACAATCATTCCCTCTCCCAACTATGTTACTGCTTTGTACAATCAGTACGACTCCCCACTGTGTTACTGCTGTGTACAATCAGTCCCACACCCCACTGTCTTACTGCTGTGTACAATCAGCCCCACACCACACTGTGTTAGTGCTGTGTACAATCAGTCCCACACCCCACTGTGTTACTGCTGTCTACAATCAGTCCCACACCCCATGGTGTTACTGCTGTGTACAATCAGTCCCACACCCCACTGTGTTAATGCTGTGTACAATCAGTCCCACTCCCCACTGTGTTACTGCTGTGTACAATCAGTCCCACATGCCAATGTGTTACTGCTGTGTACAATCAGTCCAACACCCCGCGCTTTTAATGCTGTGTACAATCAGTCCCACTCTCCATGTTGTTACTGCTGTGTACAATCAGTCCCACAGCCCACTGTGTTACTGCTGTGTACAATCAGTCCCACTCCCCACTGTGTTACTGCTGTATACAATCAGTCCCACTCTCCACGGTGTTACTGCTGTGTACAATCAGTCCCACACCCCTCTGCGTTACTGCTGTGTACAATCAGGCCCACAGCCCACTGTGTTACTGCTGTGAACAATTAGTCGCACAACCCACTGTGTTACTGCTGTGTACAATCGGCCCCACACCCCACTGTGTTCCTGCTGTGTATTATCAGTCCTACACCCCACTGTGTTACTGCTGTGTACAATCAGTCCAACTCCCCACGCTTTTAATGCTGTGTACAATCAGTCCCACTCTCCACAGTGTTACTGCTGTGTACAATCAGTCCCACATCCCACAGTGTTAATGTTGTGTACAATCAGTCCCACAGCCCACTGTTTTACTGCTGTGTACAATCAGTCCCACACCCCACTGTGTTTCTGCTGTGTACAATCAGTCCCACTCTCCACTGTGTTACTGCTGTGTACAATCAGTCCCACTCCCCACTGTGTTACTGCTGTGTACAATCAGTCCCTCTCCCCACTGTGTTACTGCCGTGTACAATCAGTCCCACACCCCACGGTGTTACTGTGTACAATCAGTCCCACTCCCCACTGTGTTACTGCTGTGTACAATC
Source organism: Carcharodon carcharias (assembly GCF_017639515.1). Lineage (NCBI taxonomy): Eukaryota > Metazoa > Chordata > Chondrichthyes > Lamniformes > Lamnidae > Carcharodon > Carcharodon carcharias. The sequence continues at coordinate 368,439 of NW_024470719.1, forward strand.
AATCCCACACCCAACTGTGTCACTGCTGTGTACAATCAGTCCCACACCCCACTGTGATAGTGATTTTTACAATCAGTCCCACTCCCCTCTGTGTTAGTGCTGTGCACTATCAGTCCCACACCCCACTGTGATAGTGATTTGTACAATCAGTCCCACTCCCCTCTGTGTTACTGCTGTGTACAATCAGTCCCACTCCCCACTGTGTTACTGCTGTGTACAATCCACCCCACTCCAGAATGATTTACTGTTGTGTACACACAAATCCTCTGCCAACTGTGTTACTGCTGTGTACAATCAGTCCCACACCACACTGTGTTACTGCTGTGTACAATCAGTCCCACCTTCCACTGTGTTACTGCTGTGTACAATCAGTCCCACTCCCCACTGTGTTAGTTCTGTGTACAATCAGTCCCATACACCACTGTGTTACTGCTGTCTACAATCAGTCCCACACCCCACGGTGTTACTGCTGTGTACAATCAGTCCCACACCCCACTGTGTTACTGCTGTGTACAATCAGTCCCACTCCCCACTGTGTTAGTGCTGTGTACAATCAGTCCCACACCCCACTGTATAACTGCTGTGTACAATCAGTCCCACACCCCACTGTGTTACTGCTGTGTACAATCAGTCCCACACCCCACTGTGTTACTGCTGTGTACAATACGTCCCACTCCCCACTGTGTTAGTGCTGTCAACAATCAGTCCCACACCCCACTGTATTACTGCTGTGTACAATCAGTCCCACACCTCACTGTGTTACTGCTGTATACAATCAGTCCCACATGCCACACTGTTACTGCTGTGTACAATCAGTCCAACACCCCACGCTTTTAATGCTGTGTACAACCAGTCCCACTCTCCACGGTGTTACTGCTGTGTACAATCAGTCCCACAGCCCACTGTGTTAATTTTGTGTACAATCAGTCCCACTCTCCACGGTGTTACTGCTGTGTACAATCAGTCCCACAGCCCACTGTGTTAATGTTGTGTACAATCAGTCCCACAGCCCACTGTGTTACTGCTGTGTACAATCTGTCCCACACCCCACTGTGTTACTGCTGTGTACAATGAGTCCAACACCCCACGCTTTTAATGCTGTGTACCATCAGTCCCTCTCTCCACGGTGTTACTGCTGTGTACAATCAGTCCCACAGCCCACTGTGTTACTGCTGTGTACATTCAGTCCCACATGCCACTGTGTTACTGCTGTGTACAATCAGTCCAACACCCCACGCTTTTAATGCTGTGTACAATCTGTCCCACTCTCCACGGTGTTACTGCTGTGTACAATCAGTCCCACACCCCACTGTGTTACTGCTGTGTACAATCAGTCCCACAGCCCACTGTGTTACTGCTGTGTACAATCAGTCCCTCTCCCCACTATGTTACTGCTCTTTACAATCAGTCCCACTCCCCACTGTGTTACTGCTGTGTACAATCAGTCCCACACCCCACTGTTTTACTGCTGTGTACAATCAGTCCCACTCCACACTGTGTTAGTGCTGTGTACAATCAGTCCCACAGCCCACTGTGTTACTGCTGTGTACAATCAGTCGCACACCCCACTGTGTTACTGCTGTGTACAATCAGTCCCACCTACCACTGTGTTACTGCTGTGTACAATCAGTCGCACACCCGACTGTGTTACTGCTGTGTACAATCAGTCTCACATACCACTGTGTTACTGCTGTGTACAATCAGTCCCACTCCACACTGTGTTAGTGCTGTGTACAATCAGTCCCACAGCCCACTGTTATTGCTGCGTACAATCAGTCCAACACCCCACGCTTTTAATGCTGTGTACAATCAGTCCCACTCTCCACGGTGTTACTGCTGTGTACAATCAGTCCCTCTCCCCACTGTGTTACTGCTGTGTACAATCAACCCCACTGAAGAATGAGTTACTGTTGTGTACACACATCTCCTCTGCCAACTGTGTTACTGCTGTGTTCAATCAGTCCCACATCCCACTGTCTTAGTGCTGTGTACAATCAGTCCCACACCCCACTGTGTTACTGCTGTGTACAATTACACCCGCACCCCACTGTGTTACTGCTGTCTACAATCAGTCCCTCTCCCCACTATGTTACTGCTGTGTACAATCAGTCCCCCAGCCCACTGTGTTACTGCTGTGTACAATTTGTCCCACTCCCCACAGTGTTACTGCTGTGTACAATCAGTCCCACACCCCACTGTGTTACTGCTGTGTACAATCAGTCCCACACTCCACTGTGTTACTGCTGTGTACGATCAGTCCCACAGCCCACGGTGTTACTGCTGTGTACAATCAGTCCCACTCCCCACTATGTTACTGCTGTGGACAATCGGTCCCACAGCCCACTGTGTTACTGCTGTGTACAATCAGTCCCACACCCCACTGTGTTAGTGCTGTGTACAGTCTGTCCCTCTCCCCACTGTGTTACTGCTGTGTACAATCAGTCCCACACCCCACTGTGTTACTGCTGTGTACAATCAGTCCCACACCCCACTGTGTTACTGCTGTGTACAATCAGTCCCACTGCCCACTGTGTTACTGCTGTGTACAATCAGTCCCACTCCCCACTATGTTACTGCTGTGTACAATCAGTCCCTCTCCCCACTGTGTCACTGCTGTGTACATTCAGTCCCACTCCCCACTGTGTTACTGCTGTGTACAATCAGTCCCTCTCCCCACTGTGTTACTGCTGTGTACAATCAGTCCCACAGCCCACTGTGTTACTGCTGTGTACTATCAGTCCCACAGCCCAGTGTGTTACTGATGTGTACAATCAGTCCCACACCCCATTGCGTTACTGATGTTTACAATCAGTCCCACACCCCACTGCGTTACTGATGTGTACAATCAGTCCCACAGCCCACTGTGTTACTGCTGTGTACAATCAGTCCCACAGCCCACTGTTTTGCTGCTGTATACAATCAGTCCCACAGCCCTCTGTGTTACTGCTGTGTACAATCAGTCCCACACCCCACGGTGTTACTGCTGTCTACAATCAGTCCCACACCCCACGGTGTTACTGCTGTGTACAATCGGTCCCACACCCCACTGTGTTAATGCTGTGTACAATCAGTCCCACTCCCCACTGTGTTACTGCTGTGTACATTCAGTCCCACATGCCACTGTGTTACTGCTGTGTACAATCAGTCCAACACCCCACGCTTTTAATGCTGTGTACAATCAGTCCCACTCTCCACGGTGTTACTGCTGTGTACAATCAGTCCCACACCCCACTGTGTTACTGCTGTGTACAATCAGTCCCACAGCCCACTGTGTTACTGCTGTGTACAATTAGTCGCACAACCCACTGTGTTACGGCTGTGTACAATTGGCCCCACACCCCACTGTCTTCCTGCTGTGTATTATCAGTCCTACACCCCACTGTGTTACTGCTGTGTACAATCAGTCCAACTCCCCACGCTTTTAATGCTGTGTACAATCAGTCCCACTCTCCACGGTGTTACTGCTGTGTACAATCAGTCCCACATCCCACAGTGTTAATGTTGTGTACAATCATTCCCACAGCCCACTGTGTTACTGCTGTGTACAATTAGTCGCACACCCCACTGTGTTACTGCTGTGTACAATCAGTCCCACACCCCACTGTGTTTCTGCTGTGTACAATCAGTCCCACTCTCCACTGTGTTACTGCTGTGTACAATCAGTCCCACTCCCCACTGTGTTACTGCTGTGTACAATCAGTCCCTCTCCCCACTGTGTTACTGCCGTGTACAATCAGTCCCACAAACCACGGTGTTACTGTGTACAATCAGTCACTCTCCCCACTGTGTTACTGCTGTGTACAATCAGTCCCACACCCCACGGTGTTACTGTGTACAATCAGTCACTCTCCCCACTGTGTTACTGCTGTGTGCAACAACCCCACTTAAGAATGAGTTACTGTTGTGTACACACATCTCCTCTGCCAACTGTGTTACTGCTGTGTACAATCAGTCCCACACCCCACTGTGTTACTGCTGTGTACAATCAGTCCCACACCCCACTGTGATAGTGCTTTGTACAATCAGTCGCACTCCCCACTGTGTTAGTGCTGTGTACAATCAGTCCCACACCCCACTGTGTTACTGCTGTGTACAATCAGTCCCACACCCCACGGTTTTACTGCTGTGTTCAATCAGTCCCACACCCCACTGTGTTACTGCTGTGTACAATCAGTCCCACACCCCACTGTGTTACTGCTGTGTACAATCAGTCCCACTCCCCACTGTGTTAGTGCTGTGTACAATCAGTCCCACACCCCACTGTATAACTGCTGTGTACAATCAGTCCCACACCCCACTGTGTTACTGCTGTGTACAATCAGTCCCACACCCCACTGTGTTACTGCTGTGTACAATACGTCCCACTCCCCACTGTGTTAGTGCTGTCAACAATCAGTCCCACACCCCACTGTATTACTGCTGTGTACAATCAGTCCCACACCTCACTGTGTTACTGCTGTATACAATCAGTCCCACATGCCACACTGTTACTGCTGTGTACAATCAGTCCAACACCCCACGCTTTTAATGCTGTGTACAATCAGTCCCACTCTCCACGGTGTTACTGCTGTGTACAATCAGTCCCACAGCCCACTGTGTTAATTTTGTGTACAATCAGTCCCACTCTCCACGGTGTTACTGCTGTGTACAATCAGTCCCACAGCCCACTGTGTTACTGCTGCGTACAATCAGTCCCACAGCCCACTGTGTTACTGCTGTGTACAATCTGTCCCACACCCCACTGTGTTACTGCTGTGTACAATGAGTCCAACACCCCACGCTTTTAATGCTGTGTACCATCAGTCCCTCTCTCCACGGTGTTACTGCTGTGTACAATCAGTCCCACAGCCCACTGTGTTACTGCTGTGTACAATCAGTCCCACATGCCACTGTGTTACTGCTGTGTACAATCAGTCCAACACCCCATGCTTTTAATGCTGTGTACAATCAGTCCCACTCTCCACTGTGTTACTGCTGTGTACAATCAGTCGCACACCCCACTGTGTTACTGCTGTGTACAATCAGTCCCACAGCCCACTGTGTTACTGCTGTGTACAATCAGTCCCTCTCCCCACTATGTTACTGCTGTTTACAATCAGTCCCACTCCGCACTGTGTTACTGCTGTGTACAATCAGTCCCACACCCCATTGTTTTACTGCTGTGTACAATCAGTCCCATCTCCCCACTGTGTTACTGCTCTGAACAATCAGTCCCACAGCCCACTGTGTTACTGCTGTGTACAATCAGTCGCACACCCCACTGTGTTACTGCTGTGTACAATCAGTCCCACCTACCACTGTGTTACTGCTGTGTACAATCAGTCGCACACCCGACTGTGTTACTGCTGTGTACAATCAGTCTCACATACCACTGTGTTACTGCTGTGTACAATCAGTCCCACTCCACACTGTGTTAGTGCTGTGTACAATCAGTCCCACAGCCCACTGTTATTGCTGCGTACAATCAGTCCAACACCCCACGCTTTTAATGCTGTGTACAATCAGTCCCACTCTCCACGGTGTTACTGCTGTGTACAATCAGTCCCTCTCCCCACTGTGTTACTGCTGTGTACAATCAACCCCACTGAAGAATGAGTTACTGTTGTGTACACACATCTCCTCTGCCAACTGTGTTACTGCTGTGTACAATCAGTCCCACATCCCACTGTCTTAGTGCTGTGTACAATCTGTCCCACTCCCAACTGTGTTACTGCTGTGTACAATTACTCCCGCACCCCACTGTGTTACTGCTGTCTACAATCAGTCCCTCTCCCCACTATGTTACTGCTGTGTACAATCAGTCCCCCAGCCCACTGTGTTACTGCTGTGTACAATCAGTCCCACTCCCCACAGTGTTACTGCTGTGTACAATCAGTCCCACACCCCACTGTGTTACTGCTGTGTACAATCAGTCCCACACTCCACTGTGTTACTGCTGTGTACAATCAGTCCCACAGCCCACGGTGTTACTGCTGTGTACAATCAGTCCCACTCCCCACTATGTTACTGCTGTGTACAATCAGTCCCACAGCCCACTGTGTTACTGCTGTGTACAATCAGTCGCTCAACCCACTGTGTTAGTGCTGTGTACAATCTGTCCCTCTCCCCACTGTGTTACTGCTGTGTACAATCAGTCCCACACCCCACTGTGTTACTGCTGTGTACAATCAGTCCCACACCCCACTGTGTTACTGCTGTGTACAATCAGTCCCACAGCCCACTGTGTTACTGCTGTGTACATTCAGTCCCACTCCCCACTATGTTACTGCTGTGTACAATCAGTCCCTCTCCCCACTGTGTCACTGCTGTGTACATTCAGTCCCACTCCCCACTGTGTTACTGCTGTGTACAATCAGTCCCTCTCCCCACTGTGTTACTGCTGTGTACAATCAGTCCCACAGCCCACTGTGTTACTGCTGTGTACTATCAGTCCCACAGCCCAGTGTGTTACTGATGTGTACAATCAGTCCCACACCCCATTGCGTTACTGATGTTTACAATCAGTCCCACACCCCACTGCGTTACTGATGTGTACAATCAGTCCCACAGCCCACTGTGTTACTGCTGTGTACAATCAGTCCCACAGCCCACTGTTTTGCTGCTGTATACAATCAGTCCCACAGCCCTCTGTGTTACTGCTGTGTACAATCAGTCCCACACCCCACGGTGTTACTGCTGTCTACAATCAGTCCCACATCCCACGGTGTTACTGCTGTGTACAATCGGTCCCACACCCCACTGTGTTAATGCTGTGTACAATCAGTCCCACTCCCCACTGTGTTACTGCTGTGTATAATCAGTCCCACATGCCACTGTGTTACTGCTGTGTACAATCAGTCCAACACCCCACGCTTTTAATGCTGTGTACAATCAGTCCCACTCTCCACGGTGTTACTGCTGTGTACAAGCAGTCCCACACCCCTCTGCGTTACTGCTGTGTACAATCAGGCCCACAGCCCACTGTGTTACTGCTGTGAACAATTAGTCGCACAACCCACTGTGTTACGGCTGTGTACAATTGGCCCCACACCCCACTGTCTTCCTGCTGTGTATTATCAGTCCTACACCCCACTGTGTTACTGCTGTGTACAATCAGTCCAACTCCCCACGCTTTTAATGCTGTGTACAATCAGTCCCACTCTCCACGGTGTTACTGCTGTGTACAATCAGTCCCACATCCCACAGTGTTAATGTTGTGTACAATCATTCCCACAGCCCACTGTGTTACTGCTGTGTACAATTAGTCGCACACCCCACTGTGTTACTGCTGTGTACAATCAGTCCCACACCCCACTGTGTTTCTGCTGTGTACAATCAGTCCCACTCTCCACTGTGTTACTGCTGTGTACAATCAGTCCCACTCCCCACTGTGTTACTGCTGTGTACAATCAGTCCCTCTCCCCACTGTGTTACTGCCGTGTACAATCAGTCCCACACCCCACGGTGTTACTGTGTACAATCAGTCACTCTCCCCACTGTGTTACTGCTGTGTGCAACAACCCCACTTAAGAATGAGTTACTGTTGTGTACACACATCTCCTCTGCCAACTGTGTTACTGCTGTGTACAATCAGTCCCACACCCCACTGTGTTACTGCTGTGTACAATCAGTCCCACACCCCACTGTGATAGTGCTTTGTACAATCAGTCCCACTCCCCACTGTGTTAGTGCTGTGTACAATCAGTCCCACACCCCACTGTGTTACTGCTGTGTACAATCAGTCCCTCTCCTCACGGTGTTACTGCTGTGTTCAATCAGTCCCACACCCCACTGTGTTACTGCTGTGTACAATCAGTCCAACACCCCACGCTTTTAATGCTGTGTACAATCAGTCCCACTCTCCACGGTGTTACTGCTGTGTACAATCAGTCCCTCTCCCCACGGTGTTATTGCCGTGTACAATCAGTCCCACACCCCACGGTGTTACTGTGTACAATCAGTCCCTCTCCCCACTGTGTTACTGCTGTGTACAATCAACCCCACTGAAGAATGAGTTACTGTTGTGTACACACATCTCCTCTGCCAACTGTGTTACTGCTGTGTACAATCAGTCCCACACCCCACTGTGTTACTGCTGTGTACAATCAGTCCCACATCCCACTGTGTTACTGCTGTGTACAATCAGCCCCACACCACACTGTGTTAGTGCTGTGTACAATCAGTCCTACACCCCACGGTGTTACTGCTGTGTACAATCAGTCCCACACCCCACTGTGTTAATGCTGTGTACAATCAGTCCCACTCCCCACTGTGTTACTGCTGTGTATAATCAGTCCCACATGCTACTGTGTTACTGCTGTGCACAATCAGTCCAACACCCCACGCTTTTAATGCTGTGTACAATCAGTCCCACTCTCCCTGTTGTTACTGCTGTGTACAATCAGTCCCACAGCCCACTGTGTTACTGCTGTGTACGATCAGTCCCACTCCCCACTGTGTTACTGCTGTATACAATCAGTCCCACTCTAGACGGTGTTACTGCTGTGTACAATCAGTCACACACCCCTCTGCGTTACTGCTGTGTACAATCAGGCCCACACCCCACTGTATTACTGCTGCGTACAATCAGTCCCACACCCGACTGTGTTACTGCTGTGTACAATCAGCCCCACTCCCCACTGTGTTACTGCTGTCTACAATCAGCCCCACCCCCCACGGTGTTACTGCTGTGTACAGTCATTCCCTCTCCCCACTATGTTACTGCTGTGTACAATCAGTCCCACACCCCACGGTGTTACTCCTGTGTACAATCATTCCCTCTCCCAACTATGTTACTGCTTTGTACAATCAGTACGACTCCCCACTGTGTTACTGCTGTGTACAATCAGTCGCACACCCCACGGTGTTACTGCTGTGTACAATCAGTCCCACTCTCCACTGTGTTACTGCTGTGTACAATCAGTCGCACACCCCACTGTGTTACTGCTGTGTACAATCAGTCCCACAGCCCACTGTGTTACTGCTGTGTACAATCAGTCCCTCTCCCCACTATGTTACTGCTCTTTACAATCAGTCCCACTCCCCACTGTGTTACTGCTGTGTACAATCAGTCCCACACCCCACTGTTTTACTGCTGTGTACAATCAGTCCCACTCCACACTGTGTTAGTGCTGTGTACAATCAGTCCCACAGCCCACTGTGTTACTGCTGTGTACAATCAGTCGCACACCCCACTGTGTTACTGCTGTGTACAATCAGTCCCACCTACCACTGTGTTACTGCTGTGTACAATCAGTCGCACACCCGACTGTGTTACTGCTGTGTACAATCAGTCTCACATACCACTGTGTTACTGCTGTGTACAATCAGTCCCACTCCACACTGTGTTAGTGCTGTGTACAATCAGTCCCACAGCCCACTGTTATTGCTGCGTACAATCAGTCCAACACCCCACGCTTTTAATGCTGTGTACAATCAGTCCCACTCTCCACGGTGTTACTGCTGTGTACAATCAGTCCCTCTCCCCACTGTGTTACTGCTGTGTACAATCAACCCCACTGAAGAATGAGTTACTGTTGTGTACACACATCTCCTCTGCCAACTGTGTTACTGCTGTGTTCAATCAGTCCCACATCCCACTGTCTTAGTGCTGTGTACAATCAGCCCCACTCCCAACTGTGTTACTGCTGTGTACAATTACTCCCGCACCCCACTGTGTTACTGCTGTCTACAATCAGTCCCTCTCCCCACTATGTTACTGCTGTGTACAATCAGTCCCCCAGCCCACTGTGTTACTGCTGTGTACAATCAGTCCCACTCCCCACAGTGTTACTGCTGTGTACAATCAGTCCCACACCCCACTGTGTTACTGCTGTGTACAATCAGTCCCTCTCCCCACTGTGTTACTGCTGTGTACAATCAGTCCCACAGCCCACGGTGTTACTGCTGTGTACAATCAGTCCCACTCCCCACTATGTTACTGCTGTGTACAATCAGTCCCACAGCCCACTGTGTTACTGCTGTGTACAATCAGTCCCACACCCCACTGTGTTAGTGCTGTGTACATTCTGTCCCTCTCCCCACTGTGTTACTGCTGTGTACAATCAGTCCCACACCCCACTGTGTTACTGCTGTGTACAATCAGTCCCACACCCCACTGTGTTACTGCTGTGTACAATCAGTCCCACTCCCCACTGTGTTACTGCTGTGTACAATCAGTCCCACTCCCCACTATGTTACTGCTGTGTACAATCAGTCCCTCTCCCCACTGTGTCACTGCTGTGTACATTCAGTCCCACTCCCCACTGTGTTACTGCTGTGTACAATCAGTCCCTCTCCCCACTGTGTTACTGCTGTGTACAATCAGTCCCACAGCCCACTGTGTTACTGCTGTGTACTATCAGTCCCACAGCCCAGTGTGTTACTGATGTGTACAATCAGTCCCACACCCCATTGCGTTACTGATGTTTACAATCAGTCCCACACCCCACTGCGTTACTGATGTGTACAATCAGTCCCACAGCCCACTGTGTTACTGCTGTGTACAATCAGTCCCACAGCCCACTGTTTTGCTGCTGTATACAATCAGTCCCACAGCCCTCTGTGTTACTGCTGTGTACAATCAGTCCCACACCCCACGGTGTTACTGCTGTCTACAATCAGTCCCACACCCCACGGTGTTACTGCTGTGTACAATCGGTCCCACACCCCACTGTGTTAATGCTGTGTACAATCAGTCCCACTCCCCACTGTGTTACTGCTGTGTACATTCAGTCCCACAGCCGACGGTGTTACTGCTGTGTACAATCAGTCCAACACCCCACGCTTTTAATGCTGTGTACAATCAGTCCCACTCTCCACGGTGTTACTGCTGTGTACAATCAGTCCCACACCCCTCTGCGTTACTGCTGTGTACAATCAGGCCCACAGCCCACTGTGTTACTGCTGTGAACAATTAGTCGCACAACCCACTGTGTTACGGCTGTGTACAATTGGCCCCACACCCCACTGTCTTCCTGCTGTGCATTATCAGTCCTTCACCCCACTGTGTTACTGCTGTGTACAATCAGTCCAACTCCCCACGCTTTTAATGCTGTGTACAATCAGTCCCACTCTCCACGGTGTTACTGCTGTGTACAATCAGTCCCACATCCCACAGTGTTAATGTTGTGTACAATCATTCCCACAGCCCACTGTGTTACTGCTGTGTACAATTAGTCGCACACCCCACTGTGTTACTGCTGTGTACAATCAGTCCCACACCCCACTGTGTTTCTGCTGTGTACAATCAGTCCCACTCTCCACTGTGTTACTGCTGTGTACAATCAGTCCCACTCCTCACTGTGTTACTGCTGTGTACAATCAGTCCCTCTCCCCACTGTGTTACTGCCGTGTACAATCAGTCCCACACCCCACGGTGTTACTGTGTACAATCAGTCACTCTCCCCACTGTGTTACTGCTGTGTGCAACAACCCCACTTAAGAATGAGTTACTGTTGTGTACACACATCTCCTCTGCCAACTGTGTTACTGCTGTGTACAATCAGTCCCACACCCCACTGTGTTACTGCTGTGTACAATCAGTCCCACACCCCACTGTGATAGTGCTTTGTACAATCAGTCGCACTCCCCACTGTGTTAGTGCTGTGTACAATCAGTCCCACACCCCACTGTGTTACTGCTGTGTACAATCAGTCCCACACCCCACGGTTTTACTGCTGTGTTCAATCAGTCCCACACCCCACTGTGTTACTGCTGTGTACAATCAGTCCAACACCCCACGCTTTTAATGCTGTGTACAATCAGTCCCACTCTCCACGGTGTTACTGCTGTGTACAATCAGTCCCTCTCCCCACGGTGTTACTGCCGTGTACAATCAGTCCCACACCCCACGGTGTTACTGTGTACAATCAGTCCCTCTCCCCACTGTGTTACTGCTGTGTACAATCAACCCCACTGAAGAATGAGTTACTGTTGTGTACACACATCTCCTCTGCCAACTGTGTTACTGCTGTGTACAATCAGTCCCACACCCCACTGTGTTACTGCTGTGTAGAATCAGTCCCACACCCCACTGTGTTACTGCTGTGTACAATCAGTCCCACACCACACTGTGTTAGTGCTGTGTACAATCAGTCCCACACCCCACGGTGTTACTGCTGTGTACAATCAGTCCCACACCCCACTGTGTTAATGCTGTGTACAATCAGTCCCACTCCCCACTGTGTTACTGCTGTGTACAATCAGTCCCTCATGCCACTGTGTTACTGCTGTGTACAATCAGTCCAACACCCCATGCTTTTAATGCTGTGTAGAATCAGTCCCACTCTCCATGTTGTTACTGCTGTGTACAATCAGTCCCACAGCCCACTGTGTTACTGCTGTGTACGATCAGTCCCACTCCCCACTGTGTTACTGCTGTATACAATCAGTCCCACTCTAGACGGTGTTACTGCTGTGTACAATCAGTCACACACCCCTCTGCGTTACTGCTGTGTACAATCAGGCCCACACCCCACTGTATTACTGCTGCGTACAATCAGTCCCACACCCGACTGTGTTACTGCTGTGTACAATCAGCCCCACTCCCCACTGTGTTACTGCTGTCTACAATCAGCCCCACCCCCCACGGTGTTACTGCTGTGTACAGTCATTCCCTCTCCCCACTATGTTACTGCTGTGTACAATCAGTCCCACACCCCACGGTGTTACTCCTGTGTACAATCATTCCCTCTCCCAACTATGTTACTGCTTTGTACAATCAGTACGACTCCCCACTGTGTTACTGCTGTGTACAATCAGTCGCACACCCCACGGTGTTACTGCTGTGTACAATCAGCCCCACACCACACTGTGTTAGTGCTGTGTACAATCAGTCCCACACCCCACTGTGTTACTGCTGTCTACAATCAGTCCCACACCCCATGGTGTTACTGCTGTGTACACTCAGTCCCACACCCCACTGTGTTAATGCTGTGTACAATCAGTCCCACTCCCCACTGTGTTACTGCTGTGTACAATCAGTCCAACACCCCGCGCTTTTAATGCTGTGTACAATCAGTCCCACTCTCCATGTTGTTACTGCTGTGTACAATCAGTCCCACAGCCCACTGTGTTACTGCTGTGTACAATCAGTCCCACTCCCTACTGTGTTACTGCTGTATACAATCAGTCCCACTCTCCACGGTGTTACTGCTGTGTACAATCAGTTCCACACCCCTCTGCGTTACTGCTGTGTACAATCAGGCCCACAGCCCACTGTGTTACTGCTGTGAACAATTAGTCGCACAACCCACTGTGTTACTGCTGTGTACAATCGGCCCCACACCCCACTGTGTTCCTGCTGTGTATTATCAGTCCTACACCCCACTGTGTTACTGCTGTGTACAATCAGTCCAACTCCCCACGCTTTTAATGCTGTGTACAATCAGTCCCACTCTCCACAGTGTTACTGCTGTGTACAATCAGTCCCACATCCCACAGTGTTAATGTTGTGTACAATCAGTCCCACAGCCCACTGTTTTACTGCTGTGTACAATTAGTCGCACACCCCACTGTGTTACTGCTGTGTACAATCAGTCCCACACCCCACTGTGTTTCTGCTGTGTACAATCAGTCCCACTCTCCACTGTGTTACTGCTGTGTACAATCAGTCCCACTCCCCACTGTGTTACTGCTGTGTACAATCAGTCCCTCTCCCCACTGTGTTACTGCCGTGTACAATCAGTCCCACACCCCACGGTGTTACTGTGTACAATCAGTCCCTCTCCCCACTGTGTTACTGCTGTGTGCAACAACCCCACTGAAGAATGAGTTACTGTTGTGTACACACATCTCCTCTGCCAACTGTGTTACTGCTGTGTACAATCAATCCCACACCCCACTGTGTTACTGCTGTGTACAATCAGTCCCACACCCCACTGTGATAGTGCTTTGTACAATCAGTCGCACTCCCCACTGTGTTAGTGCTGTGTACAATCAGTCCCACACCCCACTGTGTTACTGTGTACAATCAGTCCCACTCCCCACTGTGTTACTGCTGTGTACAATCCACCCCACTCCAGAATGATTTACTGTTGTGTACACACAAATCCTCTGCCAACTGTCTTACTGCTGTGTACAATCAGTCCCACACCCCACTGTGTTACTGCTGTGTACAATCAGTCCCACTCCCCACTGTGTTACTGCTGTGTACAATCAGTCCCACAGCCCACTGTGTTAATGTTGTGTACAATCAGTCCCACACCCCACTGTGTTACTGCTGTGTACAATCAGTCCCACATTCCACTGTGTTACTGCTGTGTACAATCAGTCCCACTCCCCACTGTGTTAGTTCTGTGTACAATCAGTCCCATACACCACTATGTTACTGCTGTCTACAATCAGTCCCACACCCCACGGTGTTACTGCTGTGTACAATCAGTCCCACACCCCACTGTGTTACTGCTGTGTACAATCAGTCCCACTCCCCACTGTGTTACTGCTGTGTACATCAGTCCCACTCCACACTGTGTTAGTGCTGTGTACAATCAGTCCCACAGCCCACTGTGTTACTGCTGTGTACAATCAGTCGCACACCCCACTGTGTTACTGCTGTGTTCAATCAGTCCCACATACCACTGTGTTACTGCTGTGTACAATCAGTCGCACACCCGACTGTGTTACTGCTGTGTACAATCAGTCTCACATACCACTGTGTTACTGCTGTGTACCATCAGTCCCACTCGACACTGTGTTAGTGCTGTGTACTATCAGTCCCACAGCCCACTGTTATTGCTGCGTACAATCAGTCCAACACCCCACGCTTTTAATGCTGTGTACAATCAGTCCCACTCTCCACGGTGTTACTGCTGTGTACAATCAGTCCCTCTCCCCACTGTGTTACTGCTGTGTACAATCAACCCCACTGAAGAATGAGTTACTGTTGTGTACACACATCTCCTCTGCCAACTGTGTTACTGCTGTGTTCAATCAGTCCCACATCCCACTGTCTTAGTGCTGTGTACAATCAGTCCCACACCCCACTGTGTTACTGCTGTGTACAATTACACCCGCACCCCACTGTGTTACTGCTGTCTACAATCAGTCCCTCTCCGCACTATGTTACTGCTGTGTACAATCAGTCCCCCAGCCCACTGTGTTACTGCTGTGTACAATCAGTCCCACTCCCCACAGTGTTACTGCTGTGTACAATCAGTCCCACACCCCACTGTGTTACTGCTGTGTACAATCAGTCCCACACTCCACTGTGTTACTGCTGTGTACGATCAGTCCCACAGCCCACGGTGTTACTGCTGTGTACAATCAGTCCCACTCCCCACTATGTTACTGCTGTGGACAATCGGTCCCACAGCCCACTGTGTTACTGCTGTCTACAATCAGTCCCACACCCCACTGTGTTAGTGCTGTGTACAGTCTGTCCCTCTCCCCACTGTGTTACTGCTGTGTACAATCAGTCCCACACCCCACTGTGTTACTGCTGTGTACAATCAGTCCCACACCCCACTGTGTTACTGCTGTGTACAATCAGTCCCACTGCCCACTCTGTTACTGCTGTGTACAATCAGTCCCTCTCCCCACTGTGTCACTGCTGTGTACATTCAGTCCCTCTCCCCGCTGTGTACAATCAGTCCCTCTCCCCACTGTGTTACTGCTGTGTACAATCAGTCCCACAGCCCACTGTGTTACTGCTGTGTACAATCAGTCCCACAGCCCACTGTGTTACTGCTGTGTACAATCAGTCCCACACCCCACTGCGTTACTGATGTGTACAATCAGTCCCACACCCCACTGCGTTACTGATGTGTACAATCAGTCCCACAGCCCACTGTGTTACTGCTGTGTACAATCAGTCCCACAGCCCACTGTTTTACTGCTGTATACAATCAGTCCCACAGCCCTCTGTGTTACTGCTGTGTACAATCAGTCCCACACCCCACGGTGTTACTGCTGTCTACAATCAGTCCCACACCCCACGGTGTTACTGCTGTGTACAATCGGTCCCACACCCCACTGTGTTAATGCTGTGTACAATCAGTCCCACTCCCCTCTGTGTTACTGCTGTGTATAATCAGTCCCACATGCCACTGTGTTACTGCTGTGTACAATCAGTCCAACACCCCACGCTTTTAATGCTGTGTACAATCAGTCCCACTCTCCACGGTGTTACTGCTGTGTACAATCAGTCCCACACCCCTCTGCGTTACTGCTGTGTACAATCAGGCCCACAGCCCACTGTGTTACTGCTGTGAACAATTAGTCGCACAACCCACTGTGTTACGGCTGTGTGCAATTGGCCCCACACGCCACTGTCTTCCTGCTGTGTATTATCAGTCCTACACCCCACGCTTTTAATGCTGTGTACAATCAGTCCCACTCTCCACGGTGTTACTGCTGTGTACAATCAGTCCCACACCCCACTGTGTTTCTGCTGTGTACAATCAGTCCCACTATCCACTGTGTTACTGCTGTGTACAATCAGTCCCACTCCCCACTGTGTTACTGCTGTGTACAATCAGTCCCTCTCCCCACTGTGTTACTGCCGTGTACAATCAGTCGCACACCCCACGGTGTTACTGTGTACAATCAGTCACTCTCCCCACTGTGTTACTGCTGTGTGCAACAACCCCACTTAAGAATGAGTTACTGTTGTGTACACACATCTACTCTGCCAACTGTGATATTGCTGTGTACAATCAGTCCCACACCCCACTGTGTTACTGCTGTGTACAATCAGTCCCACACCCCACTGTGATATTGCTTTGTACAATCAGTCCCACTCCCCACTGTGTTAGTGCTGTGTACAATCAGTCCCACACCCAACTGTGTTACTGTGTACAATCAGTCCCACTCCCCACTGTGTTACTGCTGTGTACAATCCACCCCACTCCAGAATGAGTTACTGTTGTGTACACACAAATCCTCTGCCAACTGTGTTACTGCTGTGTACAATCAGTCCCACACCCCACTGTGTTACTGCTGTGTACAATCAGTCCCACATCCCACTGTGTTACTGCTGTGTACAATCAGTCCCACTCCCCACTGTGTTAGTTCTGTGTACAATCAGTCCCATACCCCACTGTGTTACTGCTGTCTACAATCAGTCCCACACCCCACGGTGTTACTGCTGTGTACAATCAGTCCCACACCCCACTGTGTTACTGCTGTGTACAATCAGTCCCACTCCCCACTGTGTTAGTGCTGTGTACAATCAGTCCCACACCCCACTGTATTACTGCTGTGTACAATCAGTCCCACACCCCACTGTGTTACTGCTGTGTACAATACGTCCCACTCCCCACTGTGTTAGTGCTGTGTACAATCAGTCCCACACCCCACTGTATTACTGCTGTGTACAATCAGTCCCACACCTCACTGTGTTACTGCTGTATACAATCAGTCCCACATGCAACACTGTTACTGCTGTGTACAATCAGTCCAACACCCCACGCTTTTAATGCTGTGTACAATCAGTCCCACAGCCCACTGTGTTAATTTTGTGTACAATCAGTCCCACTCTCCACGGTGTTACTGCTGTGTACAATCAGTCCCACAGCCCACTGTGTTAATGTTGTGTACATTCAGTCCCACAGCCCACTGTGTTACTGCTGTGTACAATCTGTCCCACACCCCACTATGTTACTGCTGTGTACAATGAGTCCAACACCCCACGCTTTTAATGCTGTGTACAATCAGTCCCACTCTCCACGGTGTTACTGCTGTGTACAATCAGTCCCACAGCCCACTGTGTTACTGCTGTGTACAATCAGTCCCACATGCCACTGTGTTACTGCTGTGTACAATCAGTCCACCACCCCATGCCTTTAATGCTGTGTACAATCAGTCCCTCTCTCCACTGTGTTACTGCTGTGTACAATCAGTCCCTCTCCCCGCTGTGTACAATCAGTCCCTCTCCCCACTGTGTTACTGCTGTGTACAATCAGTCCCACAGCCCACTGTGTTACTACTGTGTACAATCAGTCCCACAGCCCACTGTGTTACTGCTGTGTACAATCAGTCGCACACCCCACTGTGTTACTGCTGTATACAATCAGTCCCACACCCCACTGTGTTACTGCTGTGTACAATCAGTCCCACTCCCCACTGTGTTACTGCTGTGTACAATCAGTCCCACTCCACACTGTGTTAGTGCTGTGTACAATCAGTCCCACAGCCCACTGTGTTACTGCTGTGTACAATCAGTCGCACACCCCACTGTGTTACTGCTGTGTACAATCTGTCCCACATACCACTGTGTTACTGCTGTGTACAATCAGTGGCACACCCGACTGTGTTACTGCTGTGTACAATCAGTCTCACATACCACTGTGTTACTGCTGTGTACAATCAGTCCCACTCGACACTGTGTTAGTGCTGTGTACAATCAGTCCCACAGCCCACTGTTATTGCTGCGTACAATCAGTCCAACACCCCACGCTTTTAATGCTGTGTACAATCAGTCCCACTCTCCACGGTGTTACTGCTGTGTACAATCAGTCCCTCTCCCCACTGTGTTACTGCTGTGTACAATCAACCCCACTGAAGAATGAGTTACTGTTGTGTACACACATCTCCTCTGCCAACTGTGTTACTGCTGTGTTCAATCAGTCCCACATCCCACTGTCTTAGTGCTGTGTACAATCAGTCCCACACCCCACTGTGTTACTGCTGTGTACAATTACACCCGCACCCCACTGTGTTACTGCTGTCTACAATCAGTCCCTCTCCCCACTATGTTACTGCTGTGTACAATCAGTCCCACACCCCACTGTGTTACTGCTGTGTACAATCAGTCCCACACTCCACTGTGTTACTGCTGTGTACGATCAGTCCCACCGCCCACGGTGTTACTGCTGTGTACAATCAGTCCCACTCCCCACTATGTTACTGCTGTGGACAATCGGTCCCACAGCCCACTGTGTTACTGCTGTCTACACTCAGTCCCACACCCCACTGTGTTAGTGCTGTGTACAGTCTGTCCCTCTCCCCACTGTGTTACTGCTGTGTACAATCAGTCCCACACCCCACTGTGTTACTGCTGTGTACAATCAGTCCCACACCCCACTGTGTTACTGCTGTGTACAAACAGTCCCAATGCCCACTCTGTTACTGCTGTTTAGAATCAGTCCCACTCCCCACTATGTTACTGCTGTGTACAATCAGTCCCTCTCCCCACTGTGTCACTGCTGTGTACATTCAGTCCCACTCCCCACTGTGTTACTGCTGTGTACAATCAGTCCCTCTCCCCGCTGTGTACAATCAGTCCCTCTCCCCACTGTGTTACTGCTGTGTACAATCAGTCCCACAGCCCACTGTGTTACTGCTGTGTACAATCAGTCCCACAGCCCACTGTGTTACTGCTGTGTACAATCAGTCCCACACCCCACTGCGTTACTGATGTGTACAATCAGTCCCACACCCCACTGCGTTACTGATGTGTACAATCCACCCCACTCCAGAATGAGTTACTGTTGTGTACACACAAATCCTCTGCCAACTGTGTTACTGCTGTGTACAATCAGTCCCACACCCCACTGTGTTACTGCTGTGTACAATCAGTCCCACATCCCACTGTGTTACTGCTGTGTACAATCAGTCCCACTCCCCACTGTGTTAGTTCTGTGTACAATCAGTCCCATACCCCACTGTGTTACTGCTGTCTACAATCAGTCCCACACCCCACGGTGTTACTGCTGTGTACAATCAGTCCCACACCCCACTGTGTTACTGCTGTGTACAATCAGTCCCACTCCCCACTGTGTTAGTGCTGTGTACAATCAGTCCCACACCCCAGTGTATTACTGCTGTGTACAATCAGTCCCACACCCCACTGTGTTACTGCTGTGTACAATACGTCCCACTCCCCACTGTGTTAGTGCTGTGTACAATCAGTCCCACACCCCATTGTATTACTGCTGTGTACAATCAGTCCCACACCTCACTGTGTTACTGCTGTATACAATCAGTCCCACATGCAACACTGTTACTGCTGTGTACAATCAGTCCAACACCCCACGCTTTTAATGCTGTGTACAATCAGTCCCACAGCCCACTGTGTTAATTTTGTGTACAATCAGTCCCACTCTCCACGGTGTTACTGCTGTGTACAATCAGTCCCACAGCCCACTGTGTTAAAGTTGTGTACATTCAGTCCCACAGCCCACTGTGTTACTGCTGTGTACAATCTGTCCCACACCCCACTATGTTACTGCTGTGTACAATGAGTCCAACACCCCACGCTTTTAATGCTGTGTACAATCAGTCCCACTCTCCACGGTGTTACTGCTGTGTACAATCAGTCCCACAGCCCACTGTGTTACTGCTGTGTACAATCAGTCCCACATGCCACTGTGTTACTGCTGTGTACAATCAGTCCACCACCCCATGCTTTTAATGCTGTGTACAATCAGTCCCACTCTCCACTGTGTTACTGCTGTGTACAATCAGTCCCTCTCCCCGCTGTGTACAATCAGTCCCTCTCCCCACTGTGTTACTGCTGTGTACAATCAGTCCCACAGCCCACTGTGTTACTACTGTGTACAATCAGTCCCACAGCCCACTGTGTTACTGCTGTGTACAATCAGTCGCACACCCCACTGTGTTACTGCTGTATACAATCAGTCCCACACCCCACTGTGTTACTGCTGTGTACAATCAGTCCCACTCCCCACTGTGTTACTGCTGTGTACAATCAGTCCCACTCCACACTGTGTTAGTGCTGTGTACAATCAGTCCCACATTCCACTGTGTTACTGCTGTGTACAATCAGTCGCACACCCCACTGTGTTACTGCTGTGTACAATCTGTCCCACATACCACTGTGTTACTGCTGTGTACAATCAGTCGCACACCCGACTGTGTTACTGCTGTGTACAATCAGTCTCACATACCACTGTGTTACTGCTGTGTACAATCAGTCCCACTCGACACTGTGTTAGTGCTGTGTACAATCAGTCCCACAGCCCACTGTTATTGCTGCGTACAATCAGTCCAACACCCCACGCTTTTAATGCTGTGTACAATCAGTCCCACTCTCCACGGTGTTACTGCTGTGTACAATCAGTCCCTCTCCCCACTGTGTTACTGCTGTGTACAATCAGTCCCACACTCCACTGTGTTACTGCTGTGTACAAACAGTCCCACTCCCCGCTGTATTCCTGCTGTGTACAATCAGTCCCATACCCCACTGTGTTACTGCTTTGCACATTCAGTCTCACACCCCACTGTGTTACGTCTGTGTACAATCAGTCCCTCTCTCCACAGTGTTACTGCTGTGTACAATCAATCCCACAGCCCGCGGTCTTAATGCTGTGTACAATCTGTCCCACTCCCCACTGTGTTACTGCTGGTTAGAATCAGTCCCACTTTCCACTGTGTTACTGCTGTGTACAATCAGTCCCACAGCCCGCGGTGTTAATACTGTGTACAATCTTTCCCACTCCCCACTGTGTTACTGCTGGTTATAATCAGTCCCACTTTCCACTGTGCTACTGCTGTGTACAATCAGTCCCACGGCCCACGGTGTTACTGCTGTATACAATCAGTCCCACAGCCCAGTGTGTTACTGCTGTGTACAATCAGTCCCACAGCCCACTGTGTTACTGCTGTGTGCAATCAGCCCGTCATCCCACTGTGTTACTGCTGTGTACAATCAGTCCCACACCCCACTGTATTACTGCTGCGTACAATCAGTCCCACAGCCGACTGTGTTACTGCTGTGTACAATCAGTCCCACATGCCACTGTGTTCCTGCTGTGTACAATCAGTCCAACACCCCACGCTTTTAATGCTGTGTACAATCAGTCCCACTCTCCACGGTGTTACTGCTGTGTACAATCAGTCCCACAGGCCACTGTGTTAATGTTGTGTACAATCAGTCCCACAGCCCACTGTGTTACTGCTGTGTCCAATCAGTCCCAGACCCCACTGTGTTACTGCTGTGTACAATCAGTCGCACAACCCACTGTGTTACTGCTGTGTACTATCAGTCCTACACCCCACTGTGTTACTGCTGTGTACAATCAGTCCCACAGCCCACTGTGTTACTGCTGTGTACAATCAGTCCCACAGCCCACTGTGTTACTGCTGTGTACAATCAGCCCGTCACTCCACTTTGTTACTGCTGTGTACAATCAGTCCCACTCCCCACTGTGTTACTGCTGTGTACAATCAGTCCCACACCCCACTGTGTTACTGCTGTGTACAGTCATTCCCTCTCCCCACTATGTTACTGCTGTGTACAATCAGTCCCACATCCCACGGTGTTACTGCTGTGTACAATCATTCACTCTCCCAACTATGTTACTGCTGTGTACAATCAGTACGACTCCCCACTGTGTTAGTGCTGTGTACAATCAGTCCCACATCCCACTGTGTTACTGCAGTGTACAATCAGTCCCACACCCCACTGTGTTACTGCTGTGTACAATCAGTCCCACACCCCACTGTGTTACTGCTGTGTACAATCAGTCCCACACCCCACTGTGTTACTGCTGTGTACAATCAGTCCCACTCCCCACTGTGTTACTGCTGTGTACAATCAGTCCCCACCCCCACTGTGTTACTGCTGTGTACAATCAGTCCCACACCCACTGTGTTACTGCTGTGTACAATCAGTCCCTGGAAAAGGTGCAAATATTATTCTACAAGAAGGATGCAAGAACAGAGAGATTATATCCATCAGGAAAGATGTCCCTTTCAGTTATTTGTTCCCCTCTCCCTAAATGCGAAGGTAGACCGTGCCAAGAGACCAACAGGGTGCCCAAGCTCCAAGTGATGGATGCTGTCAAGAGAGAGACAGAGGCGCTCTCAACCTCAATCATGTAAGGTAGAAAACACCAGCTGACGACCAATGCAAATGGCACGCCAGCGGGCCGGAATTCGCCACAGTGACAACAATGGGAGGTGTGCAGATCTATATCCCATCGATATAGGATTGTGACTAATAGATCCAATATGCGATTCAGGAGAACCTTCCTTACCCAGAGAGTGGTGGCATTGTGGAACTCGCTACCACAGGGAGTGGTTGAGTTGAAAAGCAGAGATACGTTCAATGGGAAGCTGAATAGGCACATACAGGAGAAAGGAATAGGAGGTTATGGTAATAGATGGTCAGGAATGAGAATGCAATTTTAAACAGCGGACTTAATCATTTGGCTGGAGTATGCAGTTTCTGTGCTGTACCTGTGAGGCAACTCTGTGTAACCCGAATATATTCTTTACAGTTACCTGCTCTTTCATTATACAGCTGTTAAAGAAGCGGTTGTTGTCCTGAAGCAGGCCAGTATTTATTTTATTATTAGCAGTTTGCTGACATTATTAGTATTGCCTCTGGGCTGACCTCTGCGACATCAAAAGCTGAAGTCTCTCTTCCTCAGCTAGCGCGTCTCTCTCGCAGGGGCACGGTTCCGTGAATTAGAGAGAAAAAAATGAGACTGGCTGGTTGGGACTCACATTCTAAGAACGAATAAAAATGCGCAGTCACTGGGATCAGTTATTCAATTCCAAAGTTAGTGACTGCAGTCAAAACAATCGACAGTGACCGATTCCCCGCAGTAATACATGAGCACTGGGGTCAAACACTGCACTCCGTTTAGTAACCAATACGCAGCAGGATTTTACACTAAATGATACAGCCACTAATCCCTTCCACAGCGCTTTTCTTGCATTGAGACCTGTTTCAACATTACACACCATACTCCACTGGATGAAATAGCGTGATAATTCAATTAGCCTGAGTTACAAAAGACGCTTATTTTCAGCTGAGGCGATAGAATAAGCAGGCAACTCAGGGCATGTGAATGAAATGATATCACTGGTCGCCTGTCCAGATAATAGTGACAACCGGTCCAGAATGTAACCCTGTCAGTAACAGAGTTAAAATCAGAAACCAACTCGCACAGAGATTTACACAAGATAAACGGATTTTCACTTACCCAGGACGCCAACAAAGGCGAGTGTTGTGTGGTAAGTTTTTCTGATAAGGGAAAAGGTTTCCATTGTTTTCTCTCTGAAAGTGACGAGTCCCTCAGTGTTGCAGAATCGTTAGTAAATTCTGAATCAGCTCATTTCCAGATCCTTGAATATTTTATGGTGGGAATCCCCCATGGGGAGATTGATGTTGCAACATCTTTCAGCTTAGCCTTTTTTTAAAAAAAATGAACAAACAGATAACGACGGATGATGTAATTGGTTGTTCTGTCTGAATATGCTTGTTTTTGATATTGAACTGGAAATCTCCAAAGACTGGAGCATTCTGATCACATTAGTGGCCGCATGAAAATGAAGAGCTATGTTCTGCCAGCAATGAGGTTGTAGTCTCAAACATCCTGAATGCTGAGAGGATGTTTCCCTGTGCGGGACAGGCTTAGAACAAGGGGCACAATTTAAAAATAAAAACATATCCCATTTAACAGGGAGGAGGAGGAGAATGGGTTTTTTTTTCTCTGTCAGAGCATCGTGAATCTTTGGAACTCTCTTCCCGCAATGAATAGTTTTGAGGCGGAGAGAGACAGATTATTGACTACCAACCAGGAGTCAGAGGTCACAGGGGGTAGGCAGGGCGTGGGCGTTGAGGGCACAATCAGGTCAGCCATGATCTTATTGAATGGCGGAGCAGGGTCGAGGGGCCGAACGGCCTACCCTGCTCCTAATTCATACCGTCGAATCGCATGGTGTTTTGGTGATTTCTCTGCACTTGGATGTGGGTGCTTTCTTTAAGTGTGGACACTCAGCCAGTAACTTCCAAATGTTGGATAGTCCCTGTCAGGACTGGTCCAGAGCACACTGGGATGTGGCTTCCCCTTTAACTGTGGTCACCCAGTTAGAATCGCTCTCTCTCTCTCGCTGTGGGCTATTCTACTTTGCTCTTAGACATGTCTGTCCTCTATCTGTGGACATTCTGTAAATTGATTTGTGGCTATTCATTAGAGCATGTAACTAATGGAGCCTATGTAACTAATTCAACTGCACAAACTGATACAGTATCTCCAACTAATAAACCACTTCAAGCTAGTACGACATTTGAACCCAACAGAGCATCTCAGATATACAGCAAACGCTATGACCGCTGACATCGTGCCCATAGCCCAGATGTTCCAGTACATGTACATGGCGTCTCCCCGGCACTCTGAAAACTTTTCCAGGTACTTCCTGTTCAAAAAAAGCAGGGCAAATCCAACCCGGCCAATTACCACTCTGTCAGTTTCCTCTTACACAGCAATTACCCTGATCATTGATGTTCAGTTTGGGTTCTGCCAGGGTCACTCAGCTCCTGACCTCATTACAGCCTTGGTTCCAGCATGAACAAAACAGCTGAACTCCGAGGTGAGGTGAGAGTGACTGCCCTTGACGTCAAGGCAGCATTTGACCGATGTGGCTTCAAGGAGCACTAGCAAAACTGGAGTCAATAGGAATCAGGGGGGAAACCCTCTGCAGGGTGGAGGCATGTCCAGCACAGAGGAAGATGGTTGTTGGAGGTCAGACATTCAGTTCCAGGATATCACTGGAGGAGTTCCTTAGTGTTGTGCCTGGATCCAGTCTTCAGCTGCTTCATCAATAACCTTCCCTCCAATCATAAGGTCAGTAGTGAGGATGATCACTGATGATTGCTCGATGCTCCATACCATTCTCAACTCCTCAGATAAATGATTCCCTTTAAATGAGTTAAAACGAATCCCTAACTCATAGCAGCCCTACAATTTGAGCAGCTGTTGAAAACAATAAATGGCAGGGTGTTTAGGGTCTTAAAGACAAAGAATAAATAAAACTGCAGGAAAGAGGGATTCCAGTTCCTTGGATCGGCTGGAGCTGAACATTTAGTAATATCTAATAGGCTGTTCGTCATGGAATGGGCAAAGTTGAGAGGAGGTTTGATAGAGACTCTTAAATCATGAGGCTTTTAAAGAGAGTAATTTGGAAGGAATTGATTCCATAGGATGTTCGATGAACAGGGGGCACAGGTTAAAGAAGATTGACAAACCAACCAGTAGTGACAGGTGAAGAAGCTTTTATTTTAACATCTTAACTAACTCAAGCTTTATTTGAATACATTCTATATAAATTTAAATGAGAATTTAACAAAGGCAATGCAAATTAGGTGTTTGTAGCACATTTACAAATCAAAAATGGCACCCAGCCTTTGGGATACTCTGTTCGGAAGGTGATCAGTTTTGAATTGGAAATTCGTTCTGACCCTTTCATTGAAGTCCGTTGTCAAAGGCATTCAAAGCACAATTCACTCCATCTAGTTGTCTCTGGTGTACCAACACTGCAGTCTTTTTGAAGATTCAATGTTGGAAAAGGAAACACTTGTAGATCATTGAAGATGTCTTATGTCTAATAAGCCAGATGCCTGGCTTATTTCCATGATCTTCCCAAGATTGATGATCAGATGAAAATTGAAAGTTGCAAGAAGCCTTATTTTCCAGTCATGCAAAGTGCTTGGCTCAGCTCCGTGGTGGGTCTCCGGTTCCTCAGCAGCACCATGTCTTGAAAACTTCCACCAGGAATCTTGGCTGCTGTAGCCGCTCCTTCCACACAGAAAGAAGGAGAAAGGTTAACCTCCAGTGATTTCACCACAATGGTTCTCAATGGGATAGCTTGTTCTGTGTTGAGAGTTCAACTCTGTGCTACCCTCCAGAGTAAGGAAATTCTTCTAGGAGAATAACCCTATTGGCGAAAGGGACAATCAGTGATACAGAGTGCAAACAGGCAAGGTTTACTGAATGACAAAAATTAATACTTAACATTCCACTGGTCGCAGCGTGACAGGATACAATGCCTTTTCAGGGGGGTCTCACAACTTCTAGGGTCTTCTCTTGGTTTCTGTGCCTTCTGCCGTTTTCTCATCTTGGTCCCTGAGACCAATCTGTTGACTCACGAAGTCTTGAAGATTCTGCCTCATCCAACTTCATTTTAACATACAAACAGAAACAGCTTTAGCGGCTTTAACACTTCTAATTTCCCAGTCTATCTATTTCACAGCCACTTGCTGAATGTTTTCTCTCTCTCTCTGTCTACAATTGCTGCTGAGTATTGAGGACACCTTCCACTTTCGCTTTTTCCTCTGGTCTCATACTGAACGCTGGCACTGATCTAACAAAGGTGCCTTGGACTTCTATTGGCAATTCCCAAACTTGTAATCACCACTCGGTTTCTTGCGGAAAACCCCACCCCTAAATGGCAATTGAATTAGTCACTTCCGGGTTACTTATGGCAACCCCTGAACATATATTTGGATTTCTTACAGCCAATCCCAAACCTTGCCCGTCGACTTGCACAACTAGTAACTCCCAATTCTGTCCCAGCAAGAGCCCCTTTCAGCAAGCCTCCTGAAACTAATGCTACCCTTGGCAGATGCAAGAACTGCAGAGCTGCTCCCTTATTCACAGGCAGCTTTTGCAACATTCACCCCCAAGTCTGTGGACCTGTGTAAATGCAACTACTAACTTTTCCCAAATATTCTATGATTTGCAACTGCTGACCAATAGGAAGTGAGCTTATGGGTTCCCTACAATAACAACCTCAATTTACACCGTTATAATGACAATTCCCGACCACTGGAAGAAGTATTTATGGCTTCCCTACAACAAACTAACTTACGCTTGTACCTGTATAAACGCCTTTTGAAAGTGCATGTCCACCAATCAACAGCATTACCCTCATTGACCTTTTCCATTACCTGTTCAAAAAACTCCAGCAAGTTTGTTAAATGCGATTTCCCTTTAGAAATCCATGCTGGCTCTTCCTAATCAGCCCATGCTTTTTCACATGACTACTAATTCTGTCCCGAATAATTGTTCCTAGAATCTTGCCCACCACCGAAGTTAAACTGACTGGTCTGTAGTTGCTGGGCTTATCCTTACAACCTTTTTTGAACAAGGGCGTAATGTTTTCAATTCTCCAGTTCTCTGACACCACCCCTGAGTCTAGGGAAGACTGGAAAATTATTGCCAGTGCCCCTGTAATTTCTACTCTCGCTTCCTTCAATATCTTTGGATGCATCTCATCCAGTCCCAGTGCCTTGTCAACTTTAAGTACTGATAGTCTATTCAACACTTCCTCCTTCTCGATTTTGAACGCTTCTAGTGACAGAATTGCCTCATCTGTCACCATGGCTTGGTAGCATCTACCTCCTTGGTAAAGACAGATGCAAAGTATTCATTTAACACCTCAGCCAAGGCTCATTTGTCCACCTTTTAGGTCTCTAATCGGCCCTACTCCTTTTATCATTTTTTACTATTCATATGCCAATATAAAACTTTGTGATTCCCCTTTATGTTGACTGCCAATCTTTTCTCAAAGCCCCTCTTCATTTCTCTAATATGCTTCTTCACCTCCCCTCCGAACCTTCACCTCCCCTCCGAACCTTCACCTCCCCTCTGAACCTTCTCTTTGTTCTCAATTGTATTTTCTACCTGACACCTGTCATAAGTGCACTTTTCCTTCTTTATCTTAATTTCAATCTCATTTTTCATCCAGGGAGCTCTGTACTTGTTTGCCCCACCTTTCCCTTTCAATGAAATATACCTTGACTGTGCCCAAACCAATTCTTTTTTGAAGGTAACCAATTGTTCAGCTGCAGGTTTCCTGCCAATCATTCATTCCAGTCTATCCGGCCCAGCTCGTTCTTGCCCCCTCAAAGTCAGCTCTCGTCCAGTTAATTATTCTTCTTCTGGGTTGCCTATCATCCTTTCCTATCATCATACTCAAAAGTACAATACAATGATCACTCTCTCCTAAATGTCCTCACTGACATTTGATCTATTTAGTCAGCCTCATTTCCAAGAACAGGTCCAACTGTGTGTCTTTTCTTTTTAGATTGGACATATACTTCTGTAAATTTTTTCGGAACACAGTCTAGGAACTTTTGCCCCTCTCTGCCCTTTAAATTGCCACTGCCCCAGTCTACATTCAGGTAAAGTCACCCATTATAACTACTTTATAATGCCTGCATCTCTTTGCAATTTCTCTGCCCATTTGTTCTTCTATGTCCTTCTCACTAGTTGGCAGTCTATAGACTACACTGGGCAATGCAATTGCACCCTTTTCGTTCCTTAGCTCTAGCCAAATTGATTCTGCTTTTGAACCCTCTGAAAAACATCCTCTTTCTCCATCAATTCAATGCTCCCTTAACCAATTTAAATCAGAGATGAGGAGGAAATACTTTTCTCAAAGGGTCGCGAATGTGTGGAATTCACCACCTTAGTGGATGCTGGGACGCTGAATAAATTTAAGGAGGAGACAGATAGATTTTTAATTAGTAATGGATTGAAAGGTGATGGGGAGAGGGTGGGGAATTGGAGTTGAGGCTGAAATGAGATAAGCCATGATTGTAATGAATGGCGGTGCAGGCTCGAGTGGCTGAATTGCCTACTCCTGCTCCCAGTTCTTACATTTTTATGTTCTTATACTGCCACCCCTCCTCCTTTCCTTCCTTTCCTATCTCTTCTGAACACCCTGTACCCAGAATATTTAACACCCAGTCCTGTCCTTCCTTGAGCCAGGTCTCTGTTATCGCCACAATATCATATTTCCACATGGCAATCTGCAACTGTAACTCCCCAATCTTATTTACTATACTCCGTGCATTTACATACATGCCTAATGACCCTGATTTAGATGTTGTTACTTTCTCCCTCACTGCGGCTTCACCTATTAACTTGCTATTCTTTATATTAGTGCTATTTGTCCGTCCTGGTATTCCTCTCTAATATTTTTTCTTGCTTCCTGCACCCCTGCTGAGTTCGTTTAAAACCCTCCCAACAGCACTAGCAAAATGCCCCGCATGTAACTCAGTCCCAGCTCTGTTCAGGTGTTATGGCACAGCTGATGGTAAATACTGAGTTGTTCAAATCCCTAAAACAACTGCCACAACTTGTTTTGCAGTTTGGATAAATTTCGAGCTGCATTCATTGACTTCGGCAGTAATAAGACCACCAAGTCTTATAGGTTTTTATAAAACTAAATTAAACATTTATTATTAAGATAAATGATTTTAAATACAAACATAGATCTTCAAATTACTACTATGATAACTTCTAACTCCCCTAGTTAATCTAACTCACAGCTACACTCTCATTGAGGCAACATTAAGACACATAGATTTTAAATGACCCAGGCAAATAAACACCATACCCTGAACAAGTCGAATTCAAAGCGAGTTCTCTTAACTTCAGTCCCTGGAGGCAGCAGTTTGGTATATACAGGCTGCAGAATTTTCACACTTGTTGGATCTTAAGCTGCCTCTCTTACAGTCTTTCTCCTTTTACATATTATCCTCTTTGAAAGCAAATTCCCATTGTTTCACTATATCTTTTGAACTTTACCTCTCTACTAATAAAAAATCTCTCCTGGTCCCAATTCGACCGGTAATCTTTGGGAAAAATAAATAAGCACTTTTCTTACTACTTCTGCTAGCTAGGTATACGTTATAGCCCCTCCTTTTAATTCCAGCCACTATAGTTTGTTTAAACTTCCCATGTTTATCTAATTAATATTTCAGACCTAACTTCTCTTCTTACATCAAAACGCCCAGACAAGCTATCTCTAATTCAATTAGTCTCTCTCTCTCTCTCTCACACACACACACATATAGACACATGCATTGACACATCCCACTCTTACTCTATTTTACAATAAATTCCAATGACATTATGGAAATTATTATATCTTCTGACACAGGTGCAAGCTTGTACAGGTGCCACCTCCCACAGAGGCAGTCCCAGTGTCCCAGGAACCTAAAGCCCTCCCTCCTGCACCACCTTTCCAGCCACAAATTTGTATGCCTTATCCTCTTATTTCTGTATTTACAGCCACAGGGTACTGGGAGGAATCTGGAGATTAGTACACTTGAGGTCCTGCTTGCTGATTGTCTACCTAGCTCCCTAAATTCTGACTGTAGGACCGTGCCCCCTTCCTACCTAACTCATTGGTACCATTGTGGACCATGACCACTGGCTAATCACCCTCCTCCAGAAGAATGTTCTGCAGCCACTCTGTGACACCCTTGATCCTGGCATCAGGGAGGCAACATACCATCCTGGAGTCACGTCTACAGCCACAGAAATGCCTCTCTGTTCCCTTAACCAATGAATCCCCTATCACTATTGCTCTTCCTTTCTTCTTACCCCTCCTCTACAGCACCAGCTCTTGGTGCCACAAACCTGGCTCTGACTGCACTCCTCTGAAGAACCAGCGCCCTCACAAGCTTCCAAAATGGAAAATCAATTTGTGAGCGGAGCCCCAGGGACTCCTACACTATCTGCCTACTTCTCTTGGACAGCTTGGTGGTCACCCATGCCTTCTCTGTCTCCAGATTCCTCAGCTGTGGTGTGACCACCTCTCTGAATGTGCTATCCATGTAGCTCTCAGCCTCACGGCTGCACCAGAGTGACTCCAGCCACCGCTCAAGCTCTGAAACTCAGAGGTCAAGTTTCTGCAGCTGGCAGCACTTTCTGCACATGCGATGTTAATCCAAGGTCTGGAAATTGACTTTGTGCTTGTCAGGAAGATATAATAATTGTCATAATATTATTGCAATTAATTGTAGAGTAATAATGGGGTCTGTGTCTATGTCTGTGCTTCTGCGCGTGTGTGTGTGTGTATGTATGTGACTTCATTGAATTAAGGCAGCTGCTCTGAAGGCTTTGATGTGTTAGAAGATAAGCTAGGTTTGAAATGTTAAGTCGGCAAACATAGGTGTAAAGGGAACCTTTGCATTTTAAATAACACAGACTAGCCTGAATTCAAAAGAAGGGGTGAAAAGTTTCACCAAGCCAGGAGCAGTTTCTGATGAAGAGTCATTGAGACTTGGAAGGTTGAAGATGCTGTCAGACCTGTTGAGTTTTTCCAGATATTTTTGTTTTTGTTTCAGGGTTCCAGAATCTGCAGTATTTTACTTTTATCTTAATAAACAGTGTGTTTATTTTTCCCAAACATTACTGGTAAAATT
This sequence comes from Carcharodon carcharias, assembly GCF_017639515.1. Taxonomy (NCBI): domain Eukaryota; kingdom Metazoa; phylum Chordata; class Chondrichthyes; order Lamniformes; family Lamnidae; genus Carcharodon; species Carcharodon carcharias. The sequence continues at coordinate 400,330 of NW_024470719.1, forward strand.
GGTACTTCGATGGATTTTATTATTAGAGGTAAAAGTCCAAAGACATAGTGAAACGATTGGAATTTGCATTCAAAGGGGAAAATATGTATAAAGAGGTGAAGGCTGTGTGTAAGGGAAGGCAATCTGAGATCTAAATCAAGTGTGTGAAAAACCTCTAGCATCTACACTTCAAGCTGTTGTCTACATAGAACTGAAGTTAAGAAAACTCACTTTGAATTGGATCGCTCAGGGTATCATGTTTCTTTGCCTGGGTCTTTTAAAGTCTAGGTGTCTTACTGTTGCCTCAACGAAAGTATAACTGGGAGTTAGATTAACTATGGGATTTAGAAGCTATCATAGTAGTAATTTGTAGATCTATGTGTGTACTTAAAATAATTTTCTTCTATCAATAAAGGTTTAATTTAGTTTTGTATGAAACCTAAAAGACTCGGTGGTCTTATTACTACTGAATTCAAGGCACTCATCTCAAAACTTACACAAATTACAAAACCGTTGTGTGGCAGTTGTTCCAAGTTTCCCTTTAGGATTTGAGCAGCTCAGCATTTACCATTGGCTGTGCCAGAACATGTTCCAGGCTGATAACGTCGCAGTCATTATAGGTTCAAAGGGGTTAAGGATCTGTTGCTTGGGAGGTCATTGGCTCCGTAGACTCTGACCCTGCTGGCAGGCCTGGCTTATCAAACACATAATGGCTGTCGTGTTTGAATTTGGCCTCTGCGGTCCCAGGTGGTCTGTTAGTAACTCCTCGAAACATATCAGCTGTGACATTTCCGAGACAGTGAAGTTGCTACTTCCTAATTTTAAACACATATCCTCCTGGTCATTTTTATAAAAAGTGTTCGGTCCTGTTCCATCACTCAACATTTTCTGGTTTTATATCAGATTTCCAGCGCTGGAAGTATTTAGCATTTGTGTCACTTTTTATTGTTTCTGTTCTTTAAATCTTGAGTCACCTGAAGCCAGTGTCTTCATTCCTGTCACAAACTCCACTCTCTAATCACTAGCAACTCTCACCCCGCTGGACCCCTCGCCACTAGCTAATGTCTGACACTGCAGCAGAATGTTTTCAACCTCGATGGCTCCTTTGACCATGAGCTAAGGTCCAATCCCATATCTTCTCCCTCACCAATCCTGCCCCCTGAAACCTCCTTAATAATGTCTTCTGCCTCAGCTTATCTGCTGCATAAAACCTCATCCGTGCCTTTGTTAAATCTGGAATGATCTATGCCAATGCTATCCTGGCCATTTCCACAGTCACAAACATCCAAAAACCATAGCTCATCTAACAATCTGCTCCCTGTCTCCTAACATAACCAAATCACATTCACCCATCATTTCTGCGCTTACTGAACTGTGTTGTTCCCAGTCTAGCAGCGTTCCAATTTTAATATTCTTGTGTTTACATCCTCCTTGGCTTCATTCCCCCAATTTCAACCAATCCATCATCCCTGCAAATCTTTGTCCAATTCAATTTTCAAATTATTGATGGGAGAAGTGGTTTCCCATTGTATTCCTACCTGGCTGTGATTTTCACCTGAACCACATCATTAGTGCAGGTACTAAAGAAACCTCGATCCATAAAATGTTGCGAGTCACACTGTCAACCAATCTGGCATGGTCTGCTCAGAACTCCCTGTTGGACAGGTCACCAGCCTGGGGCACATGGTGTGGAGGATGGTGGTGACATAGTGGAATTGTCACTGGACTAGAGACCTACAGTAATGCTTTGGGGACCTGGGTTCGAGTCCCACCACAGCAGATGGTGAAAGTTTAGTTCCAGATTTTTTAGGCTTTGAATTCAATAATGATGACAATAAGGCTAATCACGTTTATACCTGGTCTGGCCTACATGTGACTTTTAAATGCCCTCTGAAATGGCCTAGCAAGAGCAATTAGGGATAGGTAATAAATGCTGGCCTAGCCAGCGATGCCCCCATCCCATGAACAAATAAATAAAAAAGGTCTGAATGTGAATAAGCAGTTCTGTTAGCATCGACAAACATCTTTAAATCTTGGTCTGTGTCTATTCACCAAATGCCTGTATTCGTCAATCTCAGTTGAACGTGAATTCAACAGCACAAGTCAACCCTTCCAGCATTATTTTAAAGGGATTGGCATTGAACTTGCAGATGAGCGACATTTCAATAGCAAAAGTAGGTCAAAGGTTACTTGGAGGCGGTGTGGGTGTTTTTACTGCAGGTTGTGTGGTGATCTGCTGCATACATTCAGGAAGACCAGAGGAGTTGGTGACACAGCTCTCTCTGGGTATGGGGATTGTAGTCACAGTGCATCTGGGTCTGCAACATGACCAACAAATGGAGCAGAGCCTGCAGATACTTCTGGGAAGTTTTGCAAAGATGGAAGAGGTAGTGGGAGGGTTGGGGCGGGGGGTGGATCTGGAGTACCTACCCCTGGTTTCCAAAGGGCAATTTCCATACCTATACCTTATCAACGAACCGAACATTATTGATTCACCAAGAGGTGTTCACAAAGCTGTGCCACCTTTTTCGGTGTGAACGTTAAAAATTATCTTATTTTTCAAATTCCTCCTTGGCCTTTCCTGTCCCTCTCTCCATAATCTCCTCCAGGTCCTGGAACCTTCTGAGACATCTGCTCTCCTCTAACTCTGACCTCTTTAGCAATGGCAGTTTGAATCAGTCCACCATTGGTTTCTCAGCTTTCAGATTCCTGGGCCCCAAGTTCTCATCACACCTCCACGTCTCCAGTTTGCTTTCCTCCGTTTTGACATTCCTTAAACACAAAACCCTTTGACCAAACCTTTGGTTAACTCATCGAGGATTGTGTAATGTGGCTGGATCTCCTATTTTGTTTGATATTGCTCTGGTGAAACAAAAACATCTCGAGTTATTACATGAAAGCTGTAGTATGGTGTAAATTCGGGACAATCAGCCCAAGTTGTTGACTGGCAGTTCCTGGTGGAACCATCCTCTGGAGCCCATTCAGGAGGAGTGCAACTTTTGGATATGAGCAGATGCGGGCTGCACAGATGATGCAGTCTCATTGCAGCTCTCAGTAGAGGAAACCTTCTCAGCTTTCACTGTTATTGTTGCTGAAATATTCAGCAGCTCTGGAAGTAATAGTGGAGAGAGGGATAAAGCTGATGGCCTGTATTTGAAGCCCCCGTACTGGTGAAAGCTGAGAAGGTTTCCCCTACTGAGAGCTGCAATGAGACTGCATCATCTGTGCAGCCCACGTCTGCTCATATCCAAAAGTTGCACTCCTCCTGAATGGGCTCCAGAGGATGGTTCCACCAGGAACTGCCAGTCAACAACTTGGCTGATTGTCCCGAATTTACTCCATTTTTCTTTTTTCACATTGCTTCATTAAGAAATACTTTTAGCATTTGCAGAGGGTGATCTCTAAACAACCAAGTGCATGAAAACACTTCTGTCTCCCTGGGCTCCCTCCAGCACTCCAGTGCCTTTCCCTCTCTACACTATCCACTCCCCTCCTCACTGGCATCTGCATCTCTCCCACCCACAATTCCTTTCCCCTACCAGTTCCCCTCCAAACCCTGTCTCCCATCCCACCCTGCAGCACTCCCATCCCTCTAGTATGGGCTCCTGCCCCCACAGCACAACCGGCTTCTCATCCCAGATTCCTCTCTTCCCTCCCAGCTCTTCTCCCAACATCCCAAGCTCCTCACATGCCCACTGCTTCTCTCGCTCAGGCTTCACTCTGCACCACCCCAGCTCTTCTCCTACACCCGACCCCTGTCTCCCAAGGTTTCTCTCCCCCATCACTTCCCACTCTGTGGAGGACACAGGCCAGTGTAGGGGGGAAGGGGCTCGGTGGGACATGCATGCCAAGTTTGAGCTGTAATTAAAAATTCATCAAACAACAATTGATAAAGTCGTGGAACTGAAGGTAGATCTACAGAAACATGCCTTGATTTTTAAGGGACTAGTGAGGTTATGCCCCCCACCCGTCACTACCCCACACCCACCCCCACTCCTCCCCCACAACCCTCTCCCGCCCCCTCACCCCCACCTTCTCCCCTCCACCCACTCCTTGCTGCAGCCATCAGTCAGCAGTGAATTCCTCTGGACCAAGGTTTCAGGTCAGTGACACTTCATCAGAACTGAGAGTGTTTAGTGATTTTGTACCAGACAGGGAAAGGAGGGAGGGGAGAACTATGATAAGCAATGAGTTCAACAATTTCAGGATGGTCCTGATTGTCAATTAATCTCCAACCTTCCACTCTGTCAGATAACTCCCTGTTTAGTATTTCAGCTACAATCATTTCTATACATGACTGGGTATTAATTGAGATTTTCAAAAATCTTATTGTAACCAACCAAACTGCTCAAAGCCTGATTTATAATTTCCAAAAATGTTTAAGACCTTTAAGTGTTTGCATGTTCCACATTGCCTGTCGCCACAACTTGGGGTAGCTTGAGTTCTCGCTCAGCTCCTGAGCAACAAATCTGAAACGGGTGCTCTGAATAGCGAACCACACAGCCGAGGATCCCAAGAATTATTACCAGCTGTTGGGCTGCAACCAACTGCCCAAGGGGAGAAAGATCAGTGCTGGCGGTTGCATTCTCTATTCAGATCACAGCACTGAACTGGATCAAAGCCTCTTAATGATTTTTATACTTTAATATATTTTTCATGCAATTATTTTATATTTATTTTATATAAAGTTCTTGCACATCTCTGTGATTTCCCTGTAGATTTGTTCATCTCCCTCCCTCCCTCTCTCTCTCCCTCACTGTTTGCAGGGTTATAGAAAACCTCCAGTAGAGTGATCATACCCTTTTTGTTTCTCAACTCTAACCAGCTGGATTCGATCCCCTCAAGGACATCCCCTCTTTACAACACTATAATGTCTTGCTTAAGCAGTACTGCAACCCCCCTTCTTCCTTTTCTGAATACATTGTGACCATGAATATTAAGTGCCCATTTTTAAGCCACATTTCCATTATCACCTTATCATCGTCACACACAGCTATTTGTGTTTGTAGCTCACCGATCCATGCTTTGTACATTGTACTTGCATGCATTGTAATGTAATCCTGCCCTTGCACTCCTCTTAGTCCATCCTATCTAATATGGCACTACTTCCTTCCTTCTTTAGTACTGTCCAACACCCTCACTTTATGTGCCTTAGTTCCATTGTCTACCTCTATATGATACCCATTCCCCTGCCAATTTAGTTTAAACCCTCTTCAACCATAATAATCAGCCTATCCATGAGGACATTGTCTCAGTCCTTGCTATTACAGAGACTTGATTGGAGGATGGACAGGATTGGCAGATAAACGTTCCAGGATTTAGATGTTGCAGGCAGGATAGAGAGGGATGTTGAAGAGGTGGGGGAGTTGCACTGCTGGTTAAGGGGAATATCACAGGCACGACAGGAGGACACCTCGGTGGGCTCATGCAGCGAGGCAATATGGGTAGAGCTCCGGAATAGGAAGGGAGCAGTCACAATGTTGGGGGTTTACTATAGGCCTCCCAACTGCTGGCGGGAGATTGAGGAACAGTTACGTAGGCAGATTTTGGAAAGATGTAAAAGCAATAGGGTTGTTGTGGTGGGTGATTTTAACTTTCTCTATATTGACTGGGAATCACTTAGTGCTAGGGGTTTGGATGGTGCAGAATTTGTAAGGTGCATCCAGGAGGGCTTCCTGAGACAATATGTAGACAGTCCAACTAGGGAAGGGGCAATATTGGACCTGGTATTAGGGAATGAACCCAGCCAGGTGGTCGAAGTTTCAGTAGGGGAGCATTTTGGGAAAAGTGACCATAATTCAGTAAGTTTCAAGGTACTGGTGGATAAGGATAACAGGAGTCCTCGGATTAAGGTGCTTAATTGGGAGAAGGCTAATTATAACAATATTAGGCAGGAACTGAGGAATCTAGACTGGAGGCGGATGTTTGAGGGCAAATCAACAACTGACATGTGGGGGCTTTCAAACGGGCAGTTGATAAGAATTCAGGACCGGCATCTTCCTTCTAGGATAAAGGATAAGTATGGCAAGTTTCAGGAACCTTGGATAACAAAGGATATTGTGAGATTAGTCAAAAAGGAAAGGGAAGCATTTGTAAGGGCTAGAAGGCTGGGAACAGATGAAGCCCGTGGAGAATATAAAGAAAGTAGGAAGAAACTTAAGCAAGGAGTCAGGAGGGCTAAAAGGGGTCATGAAAAGTTAATGGCGACCAGGATTAAGGAAAATCCCAAGGCCTTTTATGCATATGTAAAGGGCAAGAGGGTAGCCAGGGAAAGGATAGGCCCACTCAGGGACAGAGGTGAGAATCTGTGTGTGGAGCCAGAAGAAATGGAGAGATACTAAATGAATACTTCTCATCAGTATTCACCAAGAGAAGGACTTAGCGGTCGATTTGTCTAGGGAAGAGTGTGTAGATAGCCTGGATCATGTTGAGATCAAAAGAGGAGGTGTTAGGCGTCTTGAAGAATATTAAGGTGGATAAGTCCCCAGGGCCAGATGGGATCTACCCCAGAGTACTGAGGGAGGCAAGGCAAGGAGGAGATGGCTGGGGCCTTGACAGAAATCTTTGTATCCTCACTGGCTACGTGAGGTCCCAGAGGACTGGAGAATGGCCAATGTTGTTCCATTGTTTAAGAAGGGTAGCGGGGATAATCCAGGAAATTACAGGCCGGTGAACCTTACATCAGCGGTAGGGAAATTATTGGAGAAGATTCTTCGTGACAGGATTTACTACCATTTGGAAGCAAATGGGCGTATTAGTGAGAGGCACCATGGTTTTGTGAAGGGGAGGTCGTGTCTCAATAACTTGATTGAGTTTTTCGAGGAAGTGACAAAGATGATCAACGATGGAAGGGCAGTGGATGTTATCTACATGGATTTCAGTCAGGCCTTTGACAAGGTCCTCATGGCAGACTGATACAGAAGGTAAAGTCGCACGGGATAAGGGGTAAGCTGGCAAGATGGATACAGAATTGGCTTGGTCATAGAAGACAGAGGGTAGCAGTGGAAGGTGCTTTTTTGAATGGAGAGCTGTGGCTAGTGGTGTTCTGCAGGAATCAGTGCTGGGACCTTTGCTGTTTGTAGTATACATAAATGATTTGGAGGAAAATGTAACTGGGCTAATTAGTAAGTTTACAGATGACACTAAGGTTGGAGGAGTTGCAGACAGTGAAGAGGACTGTCAACGGGATATAGATCGGTTGGAGACTTGGGCGGAGAAATGGCAGATGGAGTTTAATCCGGACAAATGCGAGGTAATGCATTTTGGAAGGTCTAATACAGGTAGGAATTATACAGTAAATGGCAGAACCCTTAAGTGCATCGACGGGCAGAGGGATCTGGGTGTGCAGGTCCACAGGTCACTGAAAGTGGCAGCGCAGGTGGATAAGGTAGTCAGGAAGGCATATGGCATGCTTGCCTTCATTGGCAGGGGTATTGAGTAGAAAAGCTGGGAAGTCATGCTGCAGCTGTAGAGAACCTTGGTTAGGCCACACTTGGAATATTGCGTGCAATTCTGGTCACCACATTACCAGAAGGATATGGAGGCGTTGGAGAGGGTGCAGAGGAGGTTTACCAGGATGCTGCCTGGTCTGGAGGTTATTAGCTATGAGGAGAGGTTGGAGAAACTCGGATTGTTCTCACTAGAGCGACGGAGATTGAGGGGTGACTTGATAGAAGTTTACAAAATTATGAGTGGCATGGACAGAGTAGATAGTCAGAAGCTTTGTCCCGGGTGGAAGAGTCAATTACTAGGGGACATAGATTTAAGGTGAGAGAGAGAAAACTGTAGAGGAGATATGCGGGGCAATTTTTTTTTTTTACACAGAAGGTAGTGAGTGTCTGGAATTCGCTGCCAGGGAGGTGGTGGAAGCAGGTACGATAGTGGTGTTTAAGAGGCAGCTTGACAAATACATGAATAGGATGGGAATAGAGGAATACGACCGGACCGGAAGTGCAAAATGTTTTAGTTGACAGGCAATATGATCAGCGCAGGCTTGGGGGCCGAAGGGCCTGTTCCTGTGCTGTACTTTTCTTTGTTCTTTCTTGTTGAGGTGCAACGTGACCCTTTTGAAAAGGTACCTCTGTCCCAGACCTGGTCCCAATGTCCCAATAATCCTTCCTGCACCAGATGACAAGCCATGCATTGATTCTGCTGACCTTCTTACTTTGACTCTCACTAGCACGTGGAGCTGGGTGTAGTCTGGAGATTAGGGCCTTTTGAGGTCCTGCTTTTTAACTTCTGTCCTAGCTCCTGAAAATCTGGCTGTAGGATATCAGTACCTGTCCTCTCTGCGCCATTGATACTGACGTGTCCCCACAACGTCTGACTTACTCTCTTGCCCCTGCAGAATATTCTGCACCCTCTCCATGGTGGCACCAAGGGGACAACACACTATATGGGTCTCTCAATGATGGTTACAGGAACGCTTGTCTGTCCCTGTAAGCATGGAACCTCCTATCACAACTGCGTTTCTATTCCTTGCTAGTTCCCTCCGATGCAGTCCATTCTGCAGTGATTCCAGCTGTCTCTGAAGCTCAGAATTCCTGAACGTGATCTGAAGACACTTGCTGTGAATGTGGCCTCCAAGGTGCATAACTGGCCTGAAGTTTCCACAGGGCAGAAGAGTTGCAAGCAACAGGTCGCAGCTCATTAAAAACAGGGAAAGATGGTGGGTTAACATCTCTCCTCCTTCCTCACCCCTCGGTCGTCTGCAACAAGATGTGTACTGTGGAGGGGGCGTTGGTAAAACTTGCGAACTGAACAGAGGTGTTCCGCAAAGCGGTCACGCGATCTGTGTTGTCTCCCAGTGTAGAGGAAACCACATTGTGAGCAGCAAAACAGTGGACTAGGTTGAAAGGAGTACATATAAATCGCTGCTCCACTGGGAAGGAGTACATGTAAATCGCTGCTTCACTGGGAAGGAATACATGTAAATCGCTGCTCCACTGGGAAGGAGTACATGTAAATCGCTGCTCCACTGGGAAGGAGTACATGTAAATCGCTGCTCCACTGGGAAGGAGTACATGTAAATCGCTGCTCCACTGGGAAGGAGTACATGTAAATCGCTGCTCCACTGGGAAGGAGTACATGTAAATCGCTGCTTCACTGGGAAGGAGTACATGTAAATCGCTGCTCCACTGGGAAGGAGTACATGTAAATCGCTGCTCCACTGGGAAGGAGTACATGTAAATCGCTGCTTCACTGGGAAGGAGTACATGTAAATCGCTGCTCCACTGGGAAGGAGTACATGTAAATCGCTGCTCCACTGGGAAGGAGTACATGTAAATCGCTGCTCCACTGGGAAGGAGTACATGTAAATCGCTGCTCCACTGGGAAGGAGTGTTTGGGGCTTCGGACAGTGAGGAGAGAGAGGTAAAAAGGCAAGTGTCACATCTGCGCTGTGGGAAGGGAGCGAGGTTTTCAGGCTGCCCGAGACAGGGGTATCACAGAGGGGATGACCTATTCAGAATGCTGAAAGGGGAGGGTGGCAGAGGAAGATGTGTTTGGTGGTGGCATCATGCTGGAGCTGGTGGGGAAACGGAGGAGGGTGACGGGTTGGAAGATGAGGGCAAGGAGAACTCTATCGTGGTTCTGGGAGTGAGAGGAAGGGGTGAGAGTGGAAGTGCGGGGGATGTGGTGCACACAGACAAGGGGCCTGTCAACCACGGCGGAGGAATTCTCGGTTGAGGTAAAAAGGTGACATCCTGAAACGCTGTGGTGGATGGTCACGTCTTTAGAACAAGTGAGACGGAGATGGAGGAACTGGGAGAATGGAATGTAGTCCGTTACAGGGTGCAGTGTGTGATGACGAGGATCGAGGTAGCTGTGGGGGTTGATGGGCTTATCAGAAATATTAGTTGATGCCACCTACCAGCTGTCCTCTGAAGTGACTCCTTGCATTTTTGGAAACCATAGTTCTAGGTCCACGCTTCCCCCTACCCCAACCTCCTCAAACTCTGATTTATCAGCCCTCACCCCCTCCTCAACCAGTTTCACTCCCCACTCAGATGTATCCTGCGTTGTTGTTGCTGCTGCCTTCATGATTTTCATTTTCCTTACTGCATTCCTTAATAATCCCTTTATTGTTGTTTGGAGTTCCAACTCCGCAGGATTTTCATGTTTTCTGCATTGGTAAGAGACACTTTTTAAGATTGAAACTGTCCTTTATCTTGTTTGCAGACCATGCTTGCTCAACTCCACAAATGGAGCCTTTTGGTCTGGAGGTTTGCGTCCGGCTTGTACTACACCAATACCCGCCCCACCATTTCCAAACTTCAGTCCAGTCCAGTCAGCTCGCGTCACATTCTCTCAAAGTCAGCATGACTTAAATTTGGAAGGGAGAGTGAGATTATAACATGTCAAATTCAATCAAGGTTATGGCTGTTGTTCACAAGTTGTTTCCTTACAGAGAGCTTGCTATCCATTCTGGCTTCCTCCCCATCACTAAATCGAAGGTGACCTGCTCCCCTCTTGGCTCAAGAACCAATTGCTCCAGGAAACTGCCCAAATATATGCTTGACTCTTGCTGCATTTGTGACTTGAGCTGCTTTGATTCTCCCAGTCAATGCAAAAATGAAAGCCTCCCATTATGATGACCACCTTGCTTATGTTACAAGGATCTCTGTGCTTGTGCCTCCTGGTGCTATTTCACTGGCAGATGGTCTGTGGATCTTGCATTTATTGCTAGCTAATTCCACCCAGCCTGTGCCCACTGCTGCTCATCCCTACTGACACCCTCTCATTCAACTGCTGTCACTGTGTCCCTCAGCAACATTGCTTTCCCTGATCCTTTACAGAAAGGTAAGGCTTCCTTTTTCTAAGAGCTGGAGCGGTGTTGGAATGTGAACAAGTGAAAACAAAAATCACGCCACTCAATTTAAATACAAACATGCTGGTAATTTATTCAGCTATTTGACAGCTTATGATATTTCACAACATTTCAGTGACATCATTCAGAGATATTCCAGCTGCAACCTGGCCAGTGCTTTGTGGAGATGTGGAGCAAACGTAGAATTTACTGTGTGAATAGCTGAGGACAACATGGATCGATATCGTTCATTTGTTGTTTAATTATTGGACGGCTGGTGCCTGGAATAAGGTCTAATGGAGTGTCAGTCTGCAGCGCTCAACTACAAGGGCTCCTCAGATTCAGCAGCTAACAGCTCAAATGGTTTTCTACCTCATTATTCTGGGCACACAAGAAATACACAATAGCAGAGCACGTGAAAAGACCCTTAAAGACAAGTCTCGCCAGTAAAGTATTTGGAGACACAGAACCTAAACACAACAAGGGTTGAAAACAAGGACACAAAATCCCAACCACATAGCAACAGAGACAAGGACAGGCCACTCAGCCCTTGAGCCTGCTTGCCTTTCAATGAGACCATGGCTGATGTGTATCGGAACCCATCCACCTGCCTGAACTCCATATTCGTTATATCCTTGTCCAGCAAAAACTTATGACTCTCGGATTTAAACAGATTAATTGAGCTTATTGTGGGAGAGAGCTCCACACTTCCACTATTCTTTCAATGAAGAACGATTTTCAGAATTCGCTCTTGAATGGCATTGCCAACCAGCAGAAAGCTTCTCGGTCAATGCTAAGAATTTCTCCCAAAATCTTAAGTACTGAAATCAAACTGCCCCTTAAAGTAGGCAAACATTCTCTGGAATATAGGAAGTAATGTAAAGCCGGTCACAGTGTGACTTGGAACTCTCAGCACACAACAGCCCAGAGAGGAGATAATAAGGCCAAGGAGTGAGGACAGTAATACTCATGGGGTACCTTCCTCACCTCCTTATTTGTTTCACTCACTGCTTTCTAAAGGGCCGTCACCTTTGGGTTATCCCAGCACCTGAGTGTTCTGATCAGGACAGTGTGTACGCTGCCTGCTAATCGAATCCGAACCAATGCTCAAGCAGCTGCCCGAGGGACAGTTTGGGAAGAGCAAAATCCTGCAGAAGTTACTTATGAGATGAGGCGATCAAGTTGGAGTGGGCAGATAGGTGGCAGATGAAGTTCAATGCAGAGAGGGTGTGAGGTGATGCATTTTGGTAGGAAGAACATGGAGAGACCATATAAAATAAGGGGTACAGGAACAGAAGGTGTATATGCACATAGATCATTGTAGATGGCA